>NW_026925737.1:0-10649 GCF_032062105.1 Saccostrea cuccullata
CGGCTATTTAGCCTTCTTTGATTGGGTTGTACGTGGTCTATCTGCTGCTTTTCCACTTCTTTGATAGCAATTATATATGAACAAAAGTAGCATTGCAGACACCACATTATCAACAAAGACATAAAATCTCTCACTGCTCAATGGCACTGATTGCCGAGTACACGTAAAAACTTTATTCTAACCTGCCCGTGTCTCAGAGCAAACGCTGCAAAGCAGTGGAAATCATCTGACCAAGATATGTGTAGTTTTGAAAGGCCACCTCAAAGTCCCGTTTTTTAAATTTCCCCCCCCCCCCCCCCCCAAAAAAAATATGGAGAGACGGGAGTTTCAGTCGAAGTTATAAAATACCATAATCTGAAGAATCTGAAAAAAGCTTTGTTTAAAAAAAAGGGGGCCGTATTCAGTCGCCAGGTGTCAAAATCTGATTCGTAGTATGCAAACATAATTACGGCAGTTTATTAGGCCAGAGATGATTATGCAACGTTCAAATAATAGCGCGTCACTTTGTTAGATCAAGCATGCAAAAGTTTCACACGTTGATCGCCACAGTTCGCATACCTTGGGTGTTTGATTTCAATGAAGTTAATATAACTTTGCATATGAAAAAAGAACCCAGCAATGCACTAATATTAATGACCAATTGAAAGATTGTATTGAATTCAATTGTATTGAAAGATCGTTTACGAGGACAGCATTGTTATAGGCAACAACACGTAGTCAGTCAAAGCCATTGTTGGCTTCTCTGGTTACATGCAAAGTAGCATGCTTTTCATTGATTCACATAAACAATCGATAAGAAATATTGTGATCAACATTCAAAACTTTAACACACTCCACACGCACGTTACTGGAATGATATTTCTTTAATTGAGAACTTACTTGCAGATAACTTGATTTTGGTACATAAGATTAGATATTTTAGTTTGTCATTTTTTTTCTTTTGTTGCATCTTTTAACATTCAAATACTTCAAATTTACATTAAATAAATGAATGTTGAGTAAGAAAATTGGGAAGTGGCTCCTTTTGATAGGTGGATACTTTTTATGGAGGGTACCCGGTTAGTGTTTATTTTAGTAAATTAAAAGTACATAAATATTACCAGTATGTATCGTCCCCGGAAGAAAAATCAATGGTTGTGCATTTGTAGTATGAAGGATAGATGGGTCTCTGGATCTCTCTATTAAACAGATAAACAGACAATGTAAAAAAAGTCCATAGATTTCTTACACACATTCCAACATTTTTAACATTCTTCGCCACATTATATTTTATTTTTAGGAAATCGTTTTTCGTTTGTCGTTTGTTGTATGTTAATATTTGAACATTTTCATCTTCTTCTCTGCAACCGCTCAATCAATGCAAACCAAATAAAGCATATATGGGTGAAGGGGGAACAAAAATGTTAATCTCACTGTCCCTGCACCCCCTGGGGCCTAAGGGTGGGACCACAACCACTACATTTATGCAATTTAAAAAAAAATCTTTTCTCAAGGACATCAAGCAGTCAAACTGTTGGCATGATTGTAATCAGCTTTGAGTCCTTTGCCAAAATTGTGTTATTCATAGCCCCGGGGTAAGGGTTCTAGTACTATAGCAAGGCTACATACTAGTAGATCAAAAAGTGAAAATGCATTATATTTCTGCATTTTTTTCCTCTGCATCTAAATATAAAGCAAACATTTAATGTGGGGATAAGATGATGTCTCTTCCCAAATTGTAAATTTCATGGCCGATAGGTCAGGTCTGTGTTAGGACGGGACTCTTATAATTATAAAGTGAAAATGCATTTATTCTTTGAAAATTTTCTCTTCTCCAGGGTATTAAAGAGAGTAACTACATACAAAGTTATCATGACAGTGGTGCTCTTTCAGACCTTTGAATTTCAATACCCATTGTCAGGGGTTTTCGTGTTAGGGCGGGCCTTTATTGATTAAATACTGAAAATCCTTTAATATTCAAAGAAAATTCTTTTCTCCTGGTGACTTTACAAACCAACTACATACATAGTTATGATGAGCAAGGGTGCCTTTTCCGAAATTGTGAATTTCATGGCCCCAAGGAACAGGGGTTTTTGTATTAGGGCTATGTGAATTATAGAAGTAAATAAGCATTTTTTTTTAAGTCCTTTTATCTGCTCCTGGGTATTAAGCAAATGATCTTGCTTCGGTATACAGTTTAGATGAGCAAGGGTCCTTCTTCCATAATTGTGAATTTCAAAGTCCCTGGGTTCATATAACCGCTGAGGGGGATTCTTTTGATGATTTGATAAAAAATTCATTAATGCTTTGAGATCTGCTTTGATATAAAATATAAAACATATATTTTGAGCAAAAATACCTTTTCCAAAATTGAGAAATATGTGACGAAAGTAAGAGTTTTTTGAGGTTTCATTTTGATAATTGTTTATTACTATTGATTGGCTGAAATGAATTATTTTGTTTCCCTTCTCGTTCTAGGGGTATAACTGAAAAAACTAAGTATGCTTAGTGTAGGCCTATAGTTAAGTTGAAAAATTTCCTTCAAAATTGAATGCAATGTTTTTGGAAAAAAACCCCCAATTTGAATTGTTGGAAAGTTGTTGCATGATGCTCGGATGACCTTATATAGGCCTTTTGGCCCTTTTTTATAACTTTTAGTGTGAATGATGGATATCATGCCAAAAGTTTTTATGAATAGGTAATAATTTTTAGATTTATGGCTGATCAATCAAATAGTCTAAGTTTCAGAGAAATATGGATCAAATATCGTATGCATTTTTTCAAATGAACAATTTATTTCAATAAAAACAATAATATTGACTTTGGCGAGACCATGGCACTTTGGTGTGACCATCGCAAACTGGGGGTCTATTATAGATATTGCAGGTTTTATTCTAAAACGAACCTTTTTTTTTTAATCGATGGCTTATATGAGCCTTCCTTATCTCCTTTCTCTTTGGTTAAATGTTGTCGGATTTTTGCTTTTAAAGTAGAGAAATATAAATTTATTGTATATTCTATTTTGTATACTTTATTTCCATATATTCCAAAGTGCGAGGGGACTCTAAAGTCCGAAGTCACCCTGAGGCCGATGGTCGGCCCAAAATCCCAAGGGTTTGAAACGCCAGAATGAGATGATGTGGAAAAAATAACGTTTAAGTACTTTTACGGTAAAATGCCCTGTAAAGGTAAGGGTCCTTTTAATTTAGATAAATGCAAATAAATATAAGTTGCAAAGACTAGCCTTGATCTTTTGCACAGATACGAGATTTACCAAAAATCAGTCAAAGAATGTAACATCAATTTTACCTAAATATCTTACTTAGGTGCTGGACTAACCCATTTCAGTCGAATTATATATGTGCGAGGTTTAACATTACAGATCACAGAGGGTTCAAAGAAGCACAGTATCAGTCCAGTTATGTTTAAGGGCTAACCCTAACCAGGACAAATCCTAACATCTCTGGCAGGTGCAAGCAATAAGCAAAATCAGTAAAATTGTATGCGGGGACGAATGCTAAAATGTTGGCTTATAAATGCAGGACAAGGGTTAATGGTTAACTTTAAATTTTCTGACTTCATAAATGATGGTTGTCTCTATGCACCATTGGACCTTGGCGTATCAGACCTTCACACTATAGCGCATTTGAGTTGACGCATTCATCTCTTTGGAGTCCCGTCACTGGATTTCTGTGTCCACGAAGACAGCGATCCATCAGGATTGCCGCAGACCATTCAACTTTGGCGAGACCATCGCACTTGTACATGACCATCGCAATCTGAAATCCAACATATGATAAATATTGAAGTTTTTATTCTTAAGGGTAATCCTACCTTCTTTCTCAAGCGATGGCTTAAATGAGTCTTCTTTATCTCCTTCCTCATTGGTTTCTTTTTTGCCGGATTTTGCTCTTAAAGTAGAGAAGTATAAACTCATTGCTTTATTCTATTTAAGTATAGTAAATTATTTCAATATGACTGATTCACAAGCACTTGTCTCGGAAATAAATTTTAACCGATAGTATTACAATAACACAAGGTTTCTAACTCCAAATTACACGGAGTATCCTCTTCCCTATAATCGCGCTCATTTACACTTTCAAAGAAAGGCAGTGGCAAACTGTTTCTGCCTATGTCATCTACGATAATTTATCTACACAACCATATACATGTATGGCTTGCTTGTTTTTGTTTTCTTTAATCTCCGTAAAAGTAGAACTAAACCTTAAAACGGTATGTGCTAATCTCGGGCAAAGAGAAAAATTAAAGGATGCGTGGGTTTGAAAATTCAGTTCCAGATTTTAAGTATTGCATTGAATAAATAAAATTTCATAATGTCTTATATTCATAAAAACACTATGATGTTTTTCCGATGTAATTTTAGAAACAGATTTTTAGCCAATCAAATTCGAGGTCTAATTCTTTGCCCGAGACTAGAACATACCATTCTATGGTTGAGTTTCACTTTCCACTCGGCGAGCAGAGTTTTGAAGCTGATTACGGCGATAAAAAAAAATAAAGAAAAACATGTCAGATATGTCTGTGTATATAATTTATCATAGAAGACATAGGTATAAACAGTTTACCCGTGCGTTTCCTCTGAAAGAGTAAATGAGCGCGATTCTAAGGAGGGGGGGGGGGGTTACTCGGTGTAAATCGGAGTTAGATCCTTGTCTTATTATTATACTATGAATCAAACATTTATTACAGAAACAAGTGCCTGTGGAAGGATTCCAAAGTCCGATGGTTACACTTGAGCCCGATGGTCTGTCCCTACCTTCTTTCTCAATCGATGGCTTAAATGAGTCTTCTTTATCCCCTTTCCCTCATTGGTTTCTTTTTTTTAGGATTTTTGCTCTTAAAGTAGAGAAGTATAAACTCGTTGCTTTATTCTATTTAAGTATGGTTAATTATTTCGATATGAAGGTTTCCCAAAAGTCCGAAAGTTACACATCAGTCCGATGGTCTCCCCCCAAACCTTAATGGTTTGGAACGCCAAATTCCGATGTTGCGAGAAAATTAATGTTTATTACGTCATAAGTATTACTGCGCAAAAATCCCGCACCATGTAAAGGTCCTTTTGTTTTAAATAAATGCAAATAAATATAAGCTGCAAGACTAACTACTATCTTTTGCAAAAATACGAGATTTACCCTAATCAGTCAAATAATGTATATCAACTTTTCTAAAATATCTTAGAAGAGTGCTGGACTAACTCAAATCATCCGAAAGATGTAGAACGAACCCTACATATCTCAAATGGACTCAAAGTAGCACATTATAGTCCAGCAGTGTTCATGGACTACATGTAACCCTTACCACGTAAAATCCTAACATCTGTAGGTGCAAACTTTTAAAAAAAGCAGTAAAATCCTATGCGTGAACAAATATTAATGCTTAAAGTCATATGCAACGTCATTTGAACTTTATCGGGTTCTTCCCTGGAGTTGAATAGTTCCACTAAATGAAGGACCTGTGTGCAATTCATTTAATGTCTATATATAGCTTTGTACACCTCTTCTAAAACAAATTTTGATGAAAAAAAAGGGGAAATTTTTGTTTTGTAATTTTTATACCTTTTTTTTTTTGAATAATGAAAAAGGTTTCATAATTTGATATTTTATCAAAACCCCTGGTAACACATGCTGATTTTTTGTCTATGAACATGGTATGGTATTATAAGTTTGAAAATAGAATATCTTGAAAAGTTATCAGTAGGTAAGGTATACCTTGCGTATGCCCTTAAATGATGACTTTTGAATGTAGGACAACGGCTAAGGGTTGGGGTCGGGTTACTGTGACGGCATAAACCTTGATTGTTTCTTCGCATAATTGGACCTTTGCGTATCAGGTCGTCACACTTAAGGTAGATCGCGGGTTTGCTGACGTCACAATAGGACTTGACGTAAAAAGCTTACCGCGTTCAGATAAGCAAGCAAAATATCTTCAGTATGCAGTAATGAAATAAAATGTAAAGCTTGCTTAGTGTATTTAAATATTTTTTGTATGTAATTGAAAATAAATGCTGTTTTGAACAAGGCGGTGTTGTTTTTAACGCTGCTATCTTCTGGTGCTACCTTTCAAAAATACCATTACCTTTGTTGCTACAATACAAAAACAGATCCACCCCCGGGCATGCCTGACCTGCAGTTTAGTATTTTTGTTCACTTTTATAAATGTATACAATGTAGGCCGTAAAGCTATTTTAATTCAGTTGCACTATTTCCGCTTTAAAAGCTGGTACATTTTATCAATAAATAAAATGATACACAAACAATAGTTTGAAAAGTTCTTATATACCCGGGTAGGCCTAACATGTTTTGCCCCCTTTCATCTACTTACATTTGTTATAATTTTTCCGTACTCCTGCCCTTATTTTAATGAAAAAAATCCACATGGCATTGAAATTGTGCCACGCTGTTGGTAAGCAATGGCAATGATTATACTGAAAAAAATGAATTGGGGCTTTTTTATTTTGAGTGAATTGTTGATTAAATCATTTTTTTTTTGTAATTCAGACATACGAAAATAATGACGTCGCACCAACGTTATATAACGTCGTGAAGAAAATATCATACTTCTGATCGAAAATTGTAAAATTTTAAAAGTTTTTTTGCAAGAAATTAGCGAGAACACATATTAATTTTTTTAATAGATGATTTAAATTAACTTTACATTCATTGTATCGAGTAATATAAAAATTGTCTCTTGTTTTTTTGTTATGACCATGGTTTTGAAATGCGTATACCGGCTGAAAAGGCGCATTTTTATATATTTCATTGAAAAGGCGTCACCTGTTCTCATCAACTTTAGCGCATTTGAATTCAACAAATTTAACCACTCAGACAAATCTCAAAAAAATTTCAGAAGGAAAAATTTAAAACGAGAGGTGTTGCCTGACAAATTTTAAGCCAGTTTTCAGGCAAAGAGTAAACCCGCAATCTACCTTAATCGCACCGCATCTCATTGGAATCGAGCCAACACTTTGACTCCTGAAAACAGGAGCCATTGGGGGAAAGGGGCAGACCATTAGACACTGGCATGACCATTGCAAATTGGAGTCTTACATATTTATTTCAGTTTTATTACAAAAGGGAATGTTACCTTTTTTCTCAATTATGGATTATGTGAGTCCTTCTCAACTCCTTCCTCGTTGGTTTCCTTTTCGTCGGATTTTTGCTCTTAAAGTAGAGAATTATAGACTTATTGCAATATTTTACTTAGTTTTTTTATATTATTTCAAAATGATGGATTCCAAAGTGCGATGGTCATGCTTTAGTCCGATGCTCTGTGCCAAATCCTAATGGTTTGAAACGCCAAAATCCGAAAGTCAGGAAAAAACGTTATTGATGTCATTTGTACTATTGCACAAAAATACCGTGCCATGTCAAGGCCCTTTTGTTTTAAATAAATGCAAAAAAAAGTTGCAAAGGCTAACTTTCAACTTTTGGACAGATACGTTATTAACCCTATTCAGTCAAAAAATGTACATCTGATTCAACTTTTTCCAAAATATCTTGGATGGGCGCTGGACCTACCCAAATCATCCGAATAATGTTGCGAGGACTAATTCTAAATATCTTAGATGGGCTCAAAGTAACACAGTATCCACCCAATAGTGTTCAAGGGCTAACCTTAACCAGGACAAATCCGAACATCTCTGGTAGGTACAAGCAATAAGCAAAATCAGTAAAATTCTGGGGACGAATGCTAAAATGTTGGCTTTTGAATGCACGACAACGGCGTCAAGGGTCGACGTTGTAATATTTTGGCGTCATAAACGTTGATTGTTTTTACGCACCATTAGACCTTGCAATTGGTGTATCAGACCATCACACTTAAGCGCATCATGGCTCAGCAGAATTGAGCCAACGGACTTTGACGTCCGAGAAGACAGCGAGTCATCGGGTTTGGTAGTAATCCGAGATTCCACTGACTTTTACCCCTGCTTTTTATATTTTGTGACATGTGCAGGAGAGAGTCAAGGCGAAGGCCGTATTAAAACGTGGGAATTCAGTCACATCAACTGTAGTCGCAACTCTGCCTACCTTTTACATATTTATTTCGCGGATCTAACTCCCGAGACGCGAGAAAACAGTAAAATCCTTCTTCTACATTAAATCGTCGCTTAAGGGATGCTTTTGCCATTCAAACGGCCCTATCACCGACAAATGGAGCTTCGCTTGCATTAGGGAGCCTCCTCGTCATTCGAATTCTTTGCGCATTACGACAGCAGACAAATACACCAGCTGGTGTTGCTAAATTCCCACTTTTCAATATGGCCTCTACTCTAACTCTCCCCTGCACATGCCACAATACAAAAACCAGCGGTAAGAGTCAAAGTAATCTCCGATTAGGTTAAGCGCAGACCATCGGACATTGGCGTGACCATAGCAAATTGTAGTCTTACATAAATACTAGTATTGTAGTTTTTATTCAAGCAAGATTATGTACCTTCTTTCGCAATAGTTGGATTGTGTGAGCCTTTCTCGTCTTCATCCTCATTGGTTTCCTTTTCGCCGGATTTCTGCTCTTTAAGAAGAGAATTATAGACTTATTGCTCTATTTTACTTAAGTATAGTACATTATTTCAACATACAAGTATACACACACCCTCACGCTGACACACATACGTAAACCAACAAAGAACAATTTTCATATTCTAGCCCTAACCGTTTAGAAGCTATGGCCAAAGTAAAAAAAAATTTGAAAATAGGTCAAACTCCAAGGTCAAGGTCAAAGGTCTTGCTATCAGATAAAAGGTCTTCTAAGAAGGATTACAAAAATGAAGTATGAGATCACTAGCCCTAAGCGTTCAAAAATTCTGGCCAAGGTTAATTTTTTTTCATAAGAACACAAATCTCCTAGGTCAAGGTCAGGATAATTGGTATCCAATGAAAGCCCTTGCCAAATAAAATAGATATGTGAAGTATGGAAGCCCTAATTTTTTAAAAAGTAGGTCAAAATCCACGATCAATGTCAAATTGTCAAATGTCTTGCTATGAAATAGAAGGCCTTGTAACAAGGATTGAATATGTAAAGTTTGAAAGCGCTAGCCCTAACCCTTTAAAAATTCATTTATTGATAAAATTATGGTCAAGGTTTGCTTTTTAAAAGCAGGTGTAACTCCAAGGTCAAGGTCAAAGGGTCTAGTTTCTTGATATCCAATGAAGGGTCTTTTCACCGAAGCTTTATATGTGAAGTATGAAAGCCCTATCCCTTACCGTTCAAAAGTTATTATACCCGCACTTTCTAAAGAAAGTTTGGGTATATTGTTGTTACTCATGTCCGTCCGTCCGTCTGTCACACTTTTCTTCCCTGAACTCCTACTACATTTTACACAGTAGCTTAATCATCTTTTGGGAGATGGTTGGTGGGGTCATGTAGATGTGCAGTAAGGTTTCGGAATTTTGAATTTGCCCCGGGGGTCAAATGGGGGTCAAATGGGGGTCGAAAAATGACGTTTTTTATGCAAAAAGTCCCGTCTTCCCTGAACTCCTTCTACATTTTACTCAGCAGCCTAATCATTTTTTGGGGGATGATTGGTCGTGTCATGAAGATGTGCAGTAAGGTTTCGGAATTTTGATTTTGCCCCGGGGGGTCAAATGGGGGTCGAAAAATGACGTTTTTTTATGCAAAAAGTCCCGTCTCCCCTGAACTCCTTCTACATTTTACTCAGCAGCCTAATCATCTTTTGGGGGGATAATTGGTGGTGTAGTGTAGATTTGCAGTAAGATTTCGGAATTTAGATTTTGCCCGGGGGGTCAAATGAGGATGAAAAAATCAGCGTTTTTTATGCAAAAAGCCCCGTCTCCCCTGGCTCCCTACATTTTACTCAGCAGCCTAATCATCTTTTGGGAGATGGTTGGTGGGGTCATGTAGATTTGCAGTAAGGTTTCGGAATTTTGATTTTGCCCCGGGGGGTGCCGAATCAGGGGTTCAAAATGACGTTTTTTATGCAGAAAGCCCCATCTTCCCTGAACTTCTCTTACATTTTATTCAGCAGCCTAATCAACTTTTGGGAGATGGTTGGTGGTGTCATGTAAATGTGCAGTTAGGTTTTGGAATTCTGATTTTGCCCCTGGGGATCAAATGGGGGTCGAAAAATGATGTTTTGTATGCAAAAAGCCCCGTTTTCCCTAAACTCCTTCTACATTTTCCACAGTAACCTAATCATCTTTTGGGAGATGGTTGGTGGTGTCAAGTAGATGTGCAATAAGGTTTCGGAATTTAGATTTTGCCCTGGGGGGTCAAATGGGGGTCGAAAAATGACGTTTTTCATGCAAAAAGCCCCGTCTTTCCTGATCACTGTGTACTTTTACTCAGCAGCATAATCATCTTTTGGGAGATGGTTGGTGGGGTCATGTAGATGTGCAGTAAGGTTTCGGAATTTTGATTTTGCCCTGGGGGGTCAAATGGGGGTCAAAAAAATGACATTTTTTATGCAAGCTTCGTCTTTCCTCTGGCCTCCGGTATTTCACACAGTAGCCTAATCATCTTTTGGGAGATGGTTGGTGGTGTCATGTAGATGTGCAGTAAGGTTTCGTAATTTTGATTTTTCCTTGGGGGGTCAAATTGGGGTGGGAAAATGACGTTTTTTGTGCAAAAAGTCCTGTCTTTCCTGAAGTCCTCCTTAATGTTACTCAGAAGCCTAATCATCTTTTAGAAAG
>NW_026925738.1:0-10708 GCF_032062105.1 Saccostrea cuccullata
AAAGTTGAACAAAAAAGGTTTTAAATCAGGACATCAAAATTTTAATGAAAAAAATATAAATAGACCAAAATTTATATTGCAATTAATGAAATAAAATAACAATGAAGATTAAAAAAAGGAAATGTAATTGCAGCGCAATCGTTATTTTTTTTTTTTGTAAAAAAAAAAAAAATTTTTTGAACAAAAAAAGGAAAGAAAAAAAAATCCCCAGGGTGAAATTTTTTTAAAAGAAATTTTAAAAAAACTTTAATTGATAGAACTTTACTTTGGCTTGGGCTTATAAAAAAGGGGGGGGGGGGGTTGAAAATTTCCTCGTTTAAGGAAACTAGGGCTTTCTATTTAAATAGAATCCTTTGAAAAAATTTTAGGATAAAAAATTTACCCCTTTCCTAGATTGGGGAAACATTTAAGAATTTTTTTTCTTTTTTTTCATGGCAATACGATATTTAAAATTTTAAATAGAAATCATTTTCAATTCAAAATAAAATTGAAAGTTTCAAAATTTTTTAATTGATACTTGCACTATCTAATGAAATGAATAATATACAAGTGATAGATATACAAGAAAACGCGAAATGATAATAAATGCAGCTGACAATCGTTATTTTTTTTTTATATAGATAAAATAAAATATTTATAAATTCAAGAGACAAAACAGAAGGAGAATGAATGATGGCAAAATATCACATGACGGGAACTGAATTTTATGAATGAAGATTTTAAAAAGTTACTTGTAAGTTGTATATGTTATATCTGTGTATTCTACTTGGCTGTGTGCTTCATAAAAAGAGGGGGGGGGCGTCTTGAACATAGTAAATAGCCATAACGTTTGAACGGTAAGTACTAGGGCTTTCGTATTTCAAATATGTAATCCTTGTGAAAAGAACTTTTATTGGATACGACGAACTTTGACCCTTTGACCTAGACCTTGGAGAACACATGTGTACATCTGAATCTTTTTTTCTGTTTCGTTTCTATGGCAACCGTGAGCGACTCATTACAATTATTTTGAAAGTAGAAATCACTTTGACACATTGCAAGGAATAAACATTGAAAGTTTCAAAACGATTGCCTGAGTAGTTATTGAGAAAATCGAAATTAAAGAATTTTAACTTTCACCTGGTTTCCATGGCAATAATCGATTATATGAAAATTTTAAATACGAGTTGCAGAACTACAGATACTAATCATTAAAATAAGAAAAGTTTCATGACGAACGTTTAAGGGACCAGAGAGAACACTCTCGGACAAAATTTGTCGCTTTTTACAGGTTTCCATGGCAACGGTAGACATATTGGAACTGAACGACCTCACTGCACAACTACAACCAGTGATCGTCCTTGAAGGAAAGTTTCAGGAAGATTGTCCCAGCCATCTCCGAGAAACAGCCTGGATAAAAAAAACATGCGTACAATATCAATATGTCGTCCCCGACTTCGTTCGGGGCGACATAATAACTCCTGAATTTTTCTCATCAATAACTCCTGAATTTTCCCCTTCAATTCGAGCATTTCTGCATTGCAGAGAGCTGATGTGTGTTATGAGATAATAAATCATGTGTGAACTTTCTCAGTTTAGCGGAATCATGAACATTTTCGGCGAGATGAATGTTTTGTATACAGTGGTGATCAAGGCTTTGCGAACCATCAGGAGCGGATCAAAGAATTTATGAATGAATAAAAACTATGGAAATGACGTACCAATTTTTTAATTGATACTTGCACTATCTAATGAAATGAATAATATACAAGTGATAGATATACAAGAAAACGCGAAATGATAATAAATGCAGCTGACAATCGTTATTTTTTTTTTATATAGATAAAATAAAATATTTATAAATTCAAGAGACAAAACAGAAGGAGAATGAATGATGGCAAAATATCACATGACGGGAACTGAATTTTATGAATGAAGATTTTAAAAAGTTACTTGTAAGTTGTATATGTTATATCTGTGTATTCTACTTGGCTGTGTGCTTCATAAAAAGAGGGGGGGGGCGTCTTGAACATAGTAAATAGCCATAACGTTTGAACGGTAAGTACTAGGGCTTTCGTATTTCAAATATGTAATCCTTGTGAAAAGAACTTTTATTGGATACGACGAACTTTGACCCTTTGACCTAGACCTTGGAGAACACATGTGTACATCTGAATCTTTTTTTCTGTTTCGTTTCTATGGCAACCGTGAGCGACTCATTACAATTATTTTGAAAGTAGAAATCACTTTGACACATTGCAAGGAATAAACATTGAAAGTTTCAAAACGATTGCCTGAGTAGTTATTGAGAAAATCGAAATTAAAGAATTTTAACTTTCACCTGGTTTCCATGGCAATAATCGATTATATGAAAATTTTAAATACGAGTTGCAGAACTACAGATACTAATCATTAAAATAAGAAAAGTTTCATGACGAACGTTTAAGGGACCAGAGAGAACACTCTCGGACAAAATTTGTCGCTTTTTACAGGTTTCCATGGCAACGGTAGACATATTGGAACTGAACGACCTCACTGCACAACTACAACCAGTGATCGTCCTTGAAGGAAAGTTTCAGGAAGATTGTCCCAGCCATCTCCGAGAAACAGCCTGGATAAAAAAAACATGCGTACAATATCAATATGTCGTCCCCGACTTCGTTCGGGGCGACATAATAACTCCTGAATTTTTCTCATCAATAACTCCTGAATTTTCCCCTTCAATTCGAGCATTTCTGCATTGCAGAGAGCTGATGTGTGTTATGAGATAATAAATCATGTGTGAACTTTCTCAGTTTAGCGGAATCATGAACATTTTCGGCGAGATGAATGTTTTGTATACAGTGGTGATCAAGGCTTTGCGAACCATCAGGAGCGGATCAAAGAATTTATGAATGAATAAAAACTATGGAAATGACGTACCAATTTTTTAATTGATACTTGCACTATCTAATGAAATGAATAATATACAAGTGATAGATATACAAGAAAACGCGAAATGATAATAAATGCAGCTGACAATCGTTATTTTTTTTTTATATAGATAAAATAAAATATTTATAAATTCAAGAGACAAAACAGAAGGAGAATGAATGATGGCAAAATATCACATGACGGGAACTGAATTTTATGAATGAAGATTTTAAAAAGTTACTTGTAAGTTGTATATGTTATATCTGTGTATTCTACTTGGCTGTGTGCTTCATAAAAGAGGGGGGGGGCGTCTTGAACATAGTAAATAGCCATAACGTTTGAACGGTAAGTACTAGGGCTTTCGTATTTCAAATATGTAATCCTTGTGAAAAGAACTTTTATTGGATACGACGAACTTTGACCCTTTGACCTAGACCTTGGAGAACACATGTGTACATCTGAATCTTTTTTTCTGTTTCGTTTCTATGGCAACCGTGAGCGACTCATTACAATTATTTTGAAAGTAGAAATCACTTTGACACATTGCAAGGAATAAACATTGAAAGTTTCAAAACGATTGCCTGAGTAGTTATTGAGAAAATCGAAATTAAAGAATTTTAACTTTCACCTGGTTTCCATGGCAATAATCGATTATATGAAAATTTTAAATACGAGTTGCAGAACTACAGATACTAATCATTAAAATAAGAAAAGTTTCATGACGAACGTTTAAGGGACCAGAGAGAACACTCTCGGACAAAATTTGTCGCTTTTTACAGGTTTCCATGGCAACGGTAGACATATTGGAACTGAACGACCTCACTGCACAACTACAACCAGTGATCGTCCTTGAAGGAAAGTTTCAGGAAGATTGTCCCAGCCATCTCCGAGAAACAGCCTGGATAAAAAAAACATGCGTACAATATCAATATGTCGTCCCCGACTTCGTTCGGGGCGACATAATAACTCCTGAATTTTTCTCATCAATAACTCCTGAATTTTCCCCTTCAATTCGAGCATTTCTGCATTGCAGAGAGCTGATGTGTGTTATGAGATAATAAATCATGTGTGAACTTTCTCAGTTTAGCGGAATCATGAACATTTTCGGCGAGATGAATGTTTTGTATACAGTGGTGATCAAGGCTTTGCGAACCATCAGGAGCGGATCAAAGAATTTATGAATGAATAAAAACTATGGAAATGACGTACCAATTTTTTAATTGATACTTGCACTATCTAATGAAATGAATAATATACAAGTGATAGATATACAAGAAAACGCGAAATGATAATAAATGCAGCTGACAATCGTTATTTTTTTTTATATAGATAAAATAAAATATTTATAAATTCAAGAGACAAAACAGAAGGAGAATGAATGATGGCAAAATATCACATGACGGGAACTGAATTTTATGAATGAAGATTTTAAAAAGTTACTTGTAAGTTGTATATGTTATATCTGTGTATTCTACTTGGCTGTGTGCTTCATAAAAAGAGGGGGGGGGCGTCTTGAACATAGTAAATAGCCATAACGTTTGAACGGTAAGTACTAGGGCTTTCGTATTTCAAATATGTAATCCTTGTGAAAAGAACTTTTATTGGATACGACGAACTTTGACCCTTTGACCTAGACCTTGGAGAACACATGTGTACATCTGAATCTTTTTTTCTGTTTCGTTTCTATGGCAACCGTGAGCGACTCATTACAATTATTTTGAAAGTAGAAATCACTTTGACACATTGCAAGGAATAAACATTGAAAGTTTCAAAACGATTGCCTGAGTAGTTATTGAGAAAATCGAAATTAAAGAATTTTAACTTTCACCTGGTTTCCATGGCAATAATCGATTATATGAAAATTTTAAATACGAGTTGCAGAACTACAGATACTAATCATTAAAATAAGAAAAGTTTCATGACGAACGTTTAAGGGACCAGAGAGAACACTCTCGGACAAAATTTGTCGCTTTTTACAGGTTTCCATGGCAACGGTAGACATATTGGAACTGAACGACCTCACTGCACAACTACAACCAGTGATCGTCCTTGAAGGAAAGTTTCAGGAAGATTGTCCCAGCCATCTCCGAGAAACAGCCTGGATAAAAAAAACATGCGTACAATATCAATATGTCGTCCCCGACTTCGTTCGGGGCGACATAATAACTAGGGCTAATTGTAACGGGGACCGTTACAGATGTTCCCCAAACGCTCCCCAACTCCCTTTTGGTGCCATTTTCCTTGTTAGCGCATTAAATAAGACACACTTTAAGCAATTTAGACTTAAACAACGTTTTCCCAAAAGAATACAAAAAATATTTAAATTTAGCATTGCACGCGTGCTCATTTGAATGCATGTGCGTAATGACCATATCATCTTGTCTACACTATTTATATATTTTAATATGCTTCACATCAAATCAATTAATCCAGAACTCTTTTAAGCGTATTTTTAATATTACTCATTTCACGTGCACGCACGTGCATGAGGACTATACCTTCTTGTAGAAGTCTATTATGTCTGTCTATATTCTAAATCCCATCGTGTTCGGTTGAAAAACAAGGGAGTTATAGCCATTTACAGTTTTAGCCAATAAGATTGCATCGCACGTGCATGCGCGTGTTTTCACAACAATTGTTATATATCATATTGTAGTACATGCTAAAGTATGTATATATTTTAGATTTCATAGCATTTCGTCAAAAAAAAGAAAAGATATTGAGATTTTTGTTTCAGCCAATCAGAACGAAGCGCACGTGCACGTTCGTGCAAGTATGTGCATGATGACCATACCTTCTTGTAGGAGTCCATTATATCTGTCTATGTTCTAAATCCCATCCAGTTGGGGTGAAAAACAAGGGAGTTATAGCCATTTAAAGTTTAAGCCAATCAGATTGCAGCGCATGCGCATGCGCGTATTTTCAAGATAATTGTTATATATCATATTATAGAACATCCTAAAGTATGCTTATATTTTAAATTTCATAGCATTTCGTCATAAAACAGAAAAGATATAGAGATTTTTGTTTCAGCCAATCAGAGCGAAGCGCACATGCATGCGCGTGAGTTCGTGCTAATTTGACAGTGTCATATCATCTACACTATTAATATATCTTTATATAATGAGTTTCAAATCATTCAATTAAAAAATATATAAGTTATAGCTATATTAAGTATATCGGTCATTTCACTCATATCACGCGCACGCACGTGCATGCGTATGCGCGCAAAATGACCTTCGTTCCGCACATCTACACTACACACCTATTAACCCTAAAAAGGTTTTAGCTTAGTTGGGTGAACAGTTTCTGAGAACACTCGCGGACAAAAAAGTACCGGAGAAGAAATAAGAAGAAAAAAGAATAATAATAACTAGAAAGTCTGCTATTGCAAGCAATAGCATATGTCGCCCCGTACTGGACAAGACTTTCATTTTTATCATCACTAAAACAATGGTCCATTAGCTAAGCTTGGACAACCATCGAGTCGTATCAGTTCTTTCCGTTGGAAACGGAAGACCTTAATTGGGTAAAGAAAGTAGTGCAGGAAAAAAATACAAGTTCCTAAATTTAGAGACTTGCATAAAAGAAATTGGGCAGATGTACTGAACTGAGCCTCATACTTGTTAATTGGCATTATCTTTCCTACTAAAAAAGCTTGGCAAATGTAATTTATTAAGAAGATCAGCCGAATTATTTTGTGTATTATAACTCGAGAGAGAACTCTGAAATTTCCCTACTTTCACTTTCATTTTTAGAGGTTCTGCCGGAAAACGGATCTGACATGCCACCTTCAATTCGAGCATTTCTGCATTGCACAGGACTGATCTTTGTTATGAGATGATAAATCATGTGTAAACTTTCTCAGTTTAGCGGAATCATGAACATTTTCGGCGCTATGAATGTTTTGTTTACAGTAGTGATCAAGGCTTCGGGCACCTATAGGAGCGGATCCAAGGATTTATGAATGAATAAAAAAACTATGGAAATAACGTACCAATTTTCTAATTTATACTTGCACTATCTAATGAAATTAATAATATACAAGTAATAGATATACAAGAAAACGCGAAATGCTAATAAATGCAGCTGACAATCGTTATTTTTTATATAGATAAAATAAAATAATTATAAAATCTAGAGACAAGACAGAAGAAGAATGAATGTTGGCAAACTATCAAATCACATCAGGAGAACTGAATTTTATGAATGAAACATTCAAAACGTTACTTGTAAGTTGTGTATGTTATATCTGTGTATTCTACCTGGCAGTGCGCTTCAAAAGGGGGGGGGGGTCGTCTTGAACATAGTACCTTACGTTTGAACGGTAAGGACTAGGGCTTTCGTATTTCAAATATGTAATCCTTGTGAAAAGAACATTTATTGGATACAAAGAACTTTGACCCTTTGACCTAGACATTGGAGAACACATGTGTACATCTTAACCTTTTTTTCTGTTTCGTTTCTATGGCAACTGTGAACGACTCATTACAATTATTTTAAAAGTAGAAATCACTCTGACACATTGCAAGGAATAAACACTGAAAGTTTCAGAACGATTGCTTGCGTAGTTATTGAGAAAATCGAAATTAAAGAATTTTAACATTCCCCTGGTTTCCATGGCAATAATCGATTATTTGAAAATTTTAAATGCGAAACGCACAACTACAGATACTAATCATTAAAATAAGAAAAGTTTCATGACGAACGTTTAAGGGACCAGAGAGAACACTCGCGGACAAAATTCGTCGCTTTTTACAGGTTTCCATGGCAACGGTAGACATATTGGAACTGAACGACCTCACTGCACATCTACAACCAGTGATCGTCCTTTGAGGAAAGTTTCAGGAAGATTGTCCCAGCCATCTCCGAGAAACAGCCTGGATAAAAAAAACATGCGTACAATATCAATATGTCGTCCCCGACTTCGTTCGGGGCGACATAAATAATAATAATAATAATAATAAGAAACAGAGTAAAAACAATATGTTCCCCAACTTCGTTTGGGGAACATAATAATAAGAAACAGAGTAAAAACAATATGTTCCCAAACTCCGTTTGGGGAACATAATAATAAGAAACAGAGTAAAAACAATATGTTCCCCAACTTCGTTTGGGGAACATAATTAAGTCTGAAATTAGCTTGCAGTGTAGAGAGGGTCCTTAAGATACTTATTACTCAATTAATTATTTTTGTTTTTCATTATGTCCAAAAATTCTCTAAACAGATTATTCTTGTCTTGAGCACGTTGATCACGTTTTTTTTTCCCGTTCCTTATATTCCTCTTTTCTCTGCTTTTCCATTTCCTTTAAGTACTCGAGCAACTTGATACCTGAGTTACTCTCACTATTTATCTTCCTGTTTTCTCGCCTTCTTTTTGCTGTGGTAGATTTACTCAAGGGGGTTTCAGTATTTTCAGCATTCGCATTTTCTCCGCTGTCGCTGTTGATATCTGCTGTATCTGTACTAGATTGGCTGAAAGAGGAAATGTCATTACTAACGGTGGAACTTTCCTCGTCTGTTTGTGAAGGAGTGCAACTAATCATGTTTTTATCTACTTTTGTGCTGAATTTGGTTTCCTTCTGTTTTGGAAATTCTGAAGTAAAAGGAGGGTTGATATCATGGCGTTTTGCTATAATGTTATCGATTTTCTCAAAGTACTGGAAAGTCTTCCTCTTCTGGCCAGTTCGCTTCTTGTTCAAAGACAGATCTTTGTGTGATGCCAGTAGGCTTCTCCATTTCCCTTCAACTTTGCTTTGTACATATTTGTATCCTGCTTCGTTAAGTTCTGCAGTTATCTTCCTCCAGATATCCTTTTTTTTGTTCCGTGGATTTTCTAGTTCTTCTTCGTGTTCCTCATATAGGCTTATTAAAAGCTCTGTGGCATCTCTGGTCCATGAAACTGGCAGACTGTCAACTGTGTTTTCCTCCAGATCACCTATTATGGAAAAAAAATTATGGAAAATTATATTCATGTTCTGAGCCCCACCATCTTTTTCCAGAAGAAATCCAACTGACCAAAATTACACTTTAAGATTGTATTAAACCTTACAAACAAAAGAATTGTATGTATTTTTATTAGTATTATACCCATGAAATAACCAATCACAAAACCAATATTTTTCAAAGCTACCCCTGCCAACTCAACAAGATCGGATAGTGTACATGTACGCTTCTCAAATTCTCATCATGCAGTCAAAGGTCATAAAAGCTAGCAATCAGTATAATTACTATTCTATTAAGTCAATTTTTCATATTTCATTTCTTAAAATACACAAGATGTACATGTATATCTTGTCCAATTAATATCATGGATTTTTCATGATCTAGCACATTCATGAATAACATCTTACTGTTTGAAGCCTCATCTTCAAATTCCAAATTATCCACACTAGTACATGCAAGAGTTTTTTCTTCAATGCATGCAGGCTGTTGTGCAGCTTCTGCCACTCCAGACTCTTCCACATTTTTCCGAATTTGTTGGAGTAATTCTTCATCTATAATATTAAATATTTGTATGCTGTACTTTTTTTGATTAGGCCTAACAAAAAATAAAATCTGAAAGTTAAGCTTACTGTGTGAACTTCATGATTTAAAATTCTTAAAATTAAATTACTCATGTAGACCTTTAATTATATATTTTTCAGAAAGAAAAAAACTCACCTCCATTTTCTAACCTCCTTATTGTGGGGGCGTCCAAAACTTGTATTATCTCTAGCCCATCCACATACTTTAGATGTATTTGATTCCAGTATCTACATAACATTAGAAATGTTAAGTTTTAAAATATTTCCCGGAAACGAAATCGAACGTTGACAAAGGTATTTATATGACATGATATAAAACAGAATTAAAATTAATCGGCTGATACAAATGGGCTTTCATATCCCAACTAAAAATGTGCTAGACCTATTGTAGCCGACTGTGGCCGACTTAGTGACACGTATAAATGAGTACCGTAGAACCTGAGCTATGTGTATACTGCTTATAGATTCTCAGTTTATTGTAAAATGATATATCTCTAACATTATGTAGGGTTTATTAAAAATTAAAATGATTGCAATCGCAAAAATCAGGGAAAAACAAGCAGATTGTGTACTCACGACTTTTTCTCCGCCATATTCAACTCGTCACGTGGTATTACTAATCGCAGTGATATCTGCGATGAGTTTCGTGCTCAACATTTTTTTGTTGCTCATCAGAAAAGTCCAGTCGAATGTAAAAAGATGTCATCAAATTTTTGTTTCTTCACGAAATCAACCAGTCGAATACGCCATATGACTCTATATACATGTATTTGTGTGTACAGATTTTATTTAATGGATATTGTCTATACATGTGTCTACACTATTTAGGATCATTTAATTTGAACTACCTTCTATATATTGGATTCCGAAACTTCATAAAAATCCTTCCAAATAAAAATACATTCCAGGTTCCAGTAAATGTTCAACCAAGCCTCTTTCGTTACCCCTCACTAAGATATTGACAGTAGTGAAGGAAAAACTTCAAGAGTACTGTGCAACTATATATTCTAGAAGTGGTGTGAATCAGATGTGGATACTAAAAAATTCTAAAGAACTTTTGGACAATTTGAAATCACAAGACTTTACAAAAATCAACAGCTTAAAAACTTACGACTTTTCAACTTTATACACAACAATTCCCCACGATAAATTAAAATCGGATAATTTTAATTACAAAAATAAAAATTAAATGGTAATTTATGTCTGTTATAATTTTATCCATAGTATTGTAATCACTTCCTTCTATTTTTGCAATTGTTTGCATCATCATCATAAGTGCTAAAGAATA
>NW_026925739.1:0-10686 GCF_032062105.1 Saccostrea cuccullata
TTACAACCGATAAAACTAGTTTATCGACTGTGAAACTATGATTAGCTCATTTTTGTGAATTTGGCGTAAACAGTCTAAATTTCTAATACTAGTACTTAACTTTTCATTCCTAAGCGCACAATGATTAGGAATCCTCAATCTACTCGAACGGGAAAATTGCACGTTTCTCACATGTATTTATTATACTCACTCGAATATACTGGAGTTGGATTCTCGTTCGAGTTGTCGCCAAAGCATGTGAGCTTCTCTCATCATAACGGCGTAATGATCGTCACTGGCGTAAGCAACACGCGTGATGCGGCTTTGTCCATGGGAACTGCCTCGTGTGTGCGGGAGTGGAAACTAAAATATTTTATACTGTATAGTTATTTGTACTTTTGGTTTATCTTATAGAAGGTGATAAAAATAAAAATGTCGTATCGTATTATTATACGTATGGAGAAGTCCTTCGCCAAGAGCATGTGTGCTGTATAAGAGCTTTTTTCATCTCAGGGCATTTACTTCAAAAACTGGTTAATTCTCCTGTATATCACAAAATAATTATGTCCCCTTAAATGAAGTTTCGAGGTATATAGATTTTGCCCTGTCCATTCGTCTGTCTGTCTGTAAGTCTGTTTGTTTGTTTGTCCGCAAAAACTTTAACGTTGCTCATAACTTTTAAGTAGGTTGGGTATGGTTTTATATTCCGTAGGTGTATTTCTTGTGACAAGGCCTTTCCTTGGGTACCACCAAATTTGACCTCTGGACCTTGACCTTGAAGATTGAAATACTTTTACAAAAAAATATACTACTCTTTTAATTTGGCCATGACTTTTAAGCGGTTTGTGCTGTCCTAGCACATCATCTCAAATGTATTCTGAGTGACAAAACCTTTCATTATATTTGACCTTGAACTTGGTAGATTTACCTACTTAGAAAAAACTTTAACTTGGCCATATTTTTTAACGGTAACTGCCAGGGCTTTCAAACTTCACATATGTTATTCTTGTGACAAGACCATTCCTAGGATACAAATAATTTTTACCCTTTCACCTTGGCGTAAGAATTTGACCTACTTTTTAAAAACTTGGCCATAACTTTTGAACATGTGGTGCTAGGGCTTTCATATTTCACAATTCTATTTCTAGTGAGAAGGCCTTACTTTGGGTACCAACATATTTGATTTGCATTTTAGAAAGTTTAACCTTCGCTATGCTGCCATACGGGAGCATCAGTGTTTCGCAAACACGTCTTGTTAAATTTGTTATTCTTGATTTAAGGGTTTTAAAATTCTCTAATCAAGATGTGATTGTAAGTTTTAATTCAAAATGTGAAGCATAAAGCTTTTGATATGTTTTCACGCAAGAACATGTTTGTCCTTGGAAATCATCAAAAGCATTTTCTGGCACAAAATGCCTCAATATATAAGCTATTTTTAGTGTCATATATATATACTATTTTAGTGTCTTGTTTATAAGCTATTTTTAGTATCTTCACGATTGCTGCTCACAACAATGATAGGCATTATTTCTTACATGTAAATAGGAGAACAAAAATTTATATGAGTTCTTTCAATAAAATAAAAAGTATTAAGGTCAGATAAAATAAAAGTGAAAGACAGTCGTTCATTCCCCCATACCTTTCTTATTTTTTCCCGCTTTCACGAAAGCGAGGGGGGGGGAATTAATCTTATTTGTCTGTCCGTCTTTCAGTCTATTTTCCTATCACAATTTCAAACACTGTAACCTTGGTCATTATACTTTTAACTGAGAAGAGCTAGGACTTTCATATATCATGTGCATTACTTGTGACAAGTACGGAAATTAGTGCCACGCAAATTTTTTTTAAAATGTTGGTAATTCCAACTTTAATCTTGGAAATTCAAACTTAAATCTAAGGAATTCCAACTTTAAAGTTGGTAATTCCAACTTTAATCTTGGCTTTTCCAACTTTAAAGTTGGTAATTCCAACTTTAATCTTGGTAACTCCAACTTTAATCTTGGAAATTCCAACTTTAATCTTGGTAATTCCAACTTTAAAGTTGGTAATTCCAACTTCAAAGTTGGTAATTCCAACTTTAATCTTGGCTTTTCCAACTTTAAAGTTGGTAATTCTGACTTCAAAGTTGGAAATTCCAACTTTAATCTTGGCTTTTCCAACTTTAAAGTTGGTAATTCCAACTTTAAAATTGGAAATTCCAACTTTAATCTTGGTAATTCCAACTTTAAAGTTGCCCCCCCCCCCTTTGAAAAAAATCCTGAATCCGCGCCAGTACAGAATTGATACATTTAGTTATATATTTTGTATATTTAGCAGAAAATGTTTCATTTGATTAAATAAAATTTGATTACATCGAGTCTTGTTGTCTCATTTTTATAGCTTATTCTTTCATACAATACATAATAAATCTGTAATTGGTAAAGTTGAAATCCTGGCATGTACATAATTTTTATGAAGTTATTCTCAATAAAATTACACAGGAAGACTTAAAGGAATATAAGGATTTCTAATTAAAAGTTGGAATTTTTATGTAAGGTCATAAGGAAGGTCAAGGTAAAAAAAATAAAACAAACACAGATAAAAAGAGTTCAACAAATTATTTAATATGCTAGTATTTATTTTCCATTATAAATGTACCATATTATAACTCCCTATAGTCCTGTCTGCTTTTCTTACACCCCCCCCCCCATTGCGACCCCTAGATTGCAATAAATTGCTAACAAATCTATTTCAGTGTGTTATTTTCACTTAAATTAAGTTTGTAATACTTTAAACAAAAGAAAAAACTAAGAAAAGGGGGTAGAAGAGCTCGAATAGATGATTGAAAAGCCAAGATTAAAATTGGAAAAGCCAAGATTAAAGTTGGAAATTCCAACTTTAAAGTTGGAAAAACCAAAATTAAAGTTGGAATTACCAACTTTAAAGTTGGAAAAGCCAAGATTAAAGTTGGAATTTCCAACTTTAAAGTTGGAATTACCAAGATTAAAGTTGGAATTTCCAACTTTAAAGTTGGAAAAGCCAAGATTAAAGTTGGAATTTCCAACTTTAAAGTTGGAAAAGCCAAGATTAAAGTTGGAATTTCCAACTTTAAAGTTGGAATTACCAACTTTTAAAAAAATATTGCGTGGCACTAATACGCTTCCGTAGTCAAGACCTTTTCAAATAATCATTATACTTTTAATTTCTTACCTCGTGACCTTGACCTTGAAGTTTGACCTACATTTGAAAAAAATTATATTACTTTGAAAAGAGAAAAAGTTTTAGACTGGTATGATATTCCATTGACCTTGATCTTGACGTTTGACTTACTTTTCAAAAATGTTATCTTTCCTTATTACTTTTTATAAAAAAGAGATAAGGATTTCATATTTGACACGTGCATTGCCTGTGACGAGACGTTTCCGAGCATGCTAAAAATCTTGACCCCTTGGCCTTGATCTTCATTTTTAGCTCTACTGGTCAGAGACCAGAAGAGCTTATGCGATAGTAATGCGTCCGGCGTCCGTCCGTCTGTCCGTCTGTCTGTCCGTCTGTCTGTAAACAATTTTTCAAAATGCTACTCCTCCTACAGTTTTGGTCTAATTTCAATATAACTTGGCACACAAGTAGACTACACAAAGATACATAATTCTGTGTATCGGTTTTTGATTTCGATGAACGGTGTTGCCGTGGTTACTAAAAATAGAAATTTCTGTGAAATTCTTTCAAAATGCTACTCCTCCTACAGTTTTGGTCTGATTTCAGTATAACTTGGCACACAAGTAGACTACATTAAGATACATAATTCTGTGTATCGGTTTTTGATATCGATGAACGGTGTTGCCATGGTTACTAAAAATAGAAATTTCTGTGAAATTCTTTCAAAATGCTACTCCTCCTACAGTTTTGATCTGATTTCAGTATAAGTTGGCAAACAAGTAGAATACACTAAGATACATAATTCTGTGTATCGAATTTTAATTTTGATGAACGGTGTTGCCGTGGTTACTAAAAATAGACATTTCTGTGAAATTCTTTCAAAATGCTACTCCTCCTACAGTTTTGGTCTGATTTCAGTATAACTTGGCAAACAAGTAGAATACACTAAGTTACATGATTCTGTGTATTGGTATTTGATTTTGATGAACGGTGTTGCCGTGGTTACTAAAAATAGAAATTTCTGTAAAATTGTTTCAAAATGCTACTCCTCCTACAGTTTTGGTCTGATTTCAGTATAACTTGGCACACAAGTAGACTACAATAAGATACATAATTCTGTGCATCGGTTTTTGATTTCGATGAACGGTGTTGCCGTGGTTACTAAAAATAGGAATTTCTGTGAAATTCTTTCAAAATGCTACTCCTCCTACAGTTTTGGTCTGATTTCAGTATTACTTGGCAAACAAGTAGAATACACTAAGATACATAAATCTGTATATCGGTTTTTGATTTCGATGAATGGTGTTGTCGTGGTTACTAAACATAGAAATATCTGTAAAATTGTTTCAAAATGCTACTCCTCCTACAGTTTTGGTCTGATTTCAATATAAGTTGGCAAACAAGTAGAATACACTAAGATACATAATTCTGTATATCGAATTTTAATTTTGATGAACGGTGTTGCCGTGGTTACTAAAAATAGAAATGTCTGTAAAATTGTTTCAAAATGCTACTCCTCCTACAGTTTTGGTCTGATTTCAGTATAACTTGGCACACAAGTAGACTACACTAAGAACAAAAAGAGACTTTATCAACGATCATTATTCTATTTAATGCTGTTTATAAAGTTTCAAATCCCAGCTGCTTAAGTACTTTCTCTTCCTTTGCTATAAGTTCAAACCAGTAGAGCTTCAGTCTCGACAGAGACTTCTGGTTGATAATATTTTCACAATATTTTAACTTTGATGATAATTTTTGCATGACATATGAAAAGGCATAAATGTTTGATACAATATGCCATAAATAATAGCTTCCCATGCATTAAAACACCGAAAGTGGGGTACCATAATTCTTTGAATTTGTTTGCTTGCAAGGAGTTTTGCAATGATTGCATATTTAGTTGCTTCTATTCTATAAACATTCAGTGACTGTGATCGAGTTCTCATGGTTGTGTTTACATTTTTATCCCTCTACATCTGTTCTGTTATCATTGCTATATAGGAACCCTGCCCTTAGATTTCGACTTACCTGTTCCAAAAGAAGCACCTTTCGTCCATTCTTAGCGAGGGTATAGGCTGTGGCCGATCCCTCCACCCCTGCCCCCACCACAATAACGTCATAACTGACCATTGCTATACTGGACCTTTATTGTCGACGGCCTACTTAGACATTTTAAACCTACGTTATGTACGGAGGTACAGAATTGACAGTAGATAGTAGTGTATTGATATGGTGTAAAAGTAGATACCATGATTTGCTGATATATATACAATCAACACAAAAAATTAAGAAGGCATAATAATACTACTTAAAATAACTTATTCATGAGAGGTTACATCCCCTTTTCATCATAGCTTTAAAAATTGGTTCCTATATATATCAGTACTAAAAAAGGTCTTACATTTCCAATGTTTTATTTAGCGGGTAAAAAAAATCGATGTTTGACCGGGGAGTTAAGATGTTTGACCCGTCGATAAGATGTGGGATCCCTCGAACCAATCTAAAAGAGTTTGGTTCTTGGGTCCGAAAAAAACGCATGTTGTCCTCAAACCCAGTCAATAAAAGTATACTATCTCATGTTCTGAAAAAATGAAATAATGTAGAGAAAACAATCTCGGAGAAATACTTTATTGGAAGGAGTCGGTGAGGGTGGGGAGTAAGGGGGTTGAGGGTAGGGTGGTCGACGCCCCCTTCCTAGACAACGTAATTTGTGATTTGAAATTAATGGTTAATTATTTTCTTTAAGCTTATACCGCACAAAGGCTTCCATATATATCCCCTATTCCAAAATATCTGGATTTCTGTCTTTGAGTTATTGTCCGTGTGGTTGGGTTCTCTTTATATAGTCCATTCATGTGCGGTCACTTAAGGTGACAAGTTTGTTGTCTTAATAAAGATTATATTAATCACAATTTTTAATCCAAAGGATTTTGAAATTAATTCTTCTTCAAACAAGCCAAACCGACAGTATTTGCTTTAAATTTTAAAAGTTCTTGGACACAGATCTGAAGTTAATATTTTCTCTATAATATTACGACTTATATATTTTAATAGCATTTAACAGCATTTCACACAAAAATTAATTAAAAATCTTATTTCATTTAAAAGTTATTTAAACTTCAAATTTTTGGGCGGGTTTGATTGAAACATCCTTGCACTTTCAAAAATATAAACTTTATTCTTAATCCTTAAGAAAAGTGGCAATCGTGTTGTGTATTAATGAGAAATATATTTAAAACTTTAATCCGGAAAAATAATTTCATTCAGAGTAGAAATGTTAGAAAGCAACTTCGAAACTCCTTCACAGGTATCGTCATTCCGAGCTAAGTGTTGTGTACAGAGTTTAAAGCAAATTGATCACACTCGTGTTATGTACACAGTTTTTGTAAACAGGGACGAGCTCTGTTATTGTTGATGTTTACGATTCACCGGGTGCGTTCAATCGTCAAAGTTTGCTCATCACAACTGTACTGACTGACAATATATTGTGTGTTTGTTTTGTGTGTTTGCTTATTCTTAATACTAAGGAAAAGTGGCAATTTGTTGTGTATAAATGAAAAATATTAATACTATAATCCAGCAAAATCAGAGTAGACATGTTCGAAAGCAAAACAAACACACAATATATTGTCAGTCAGTACAAATTTAAACACGAAACACGGAATGTTGACCCTGATTACCACAGACAGACTTCCTGTGTAATGCTACGTATACACAGATTTTTGACATCTTGGGTATTGGGGGTCTCCAGGTAAATAACACCACTGTTACTTGAACCACTCCCCCTCCTCAGGTAACCGTACGGTAAAAAAATTGGGTCTTTAAGGATTAAGAATAAAGTTTATATTTGTGAAAGTGCAAGGATGTTTGAATCAAACCCGCCAACAAATTTGAAGTTTTAATAACTTTTAAATGAAATAAGATTTTTAATTAATTTTTGTGTGAAATGCTATTAAAATATATAAGTCGTAATATTATAGAGAAAATATTAACTTCAAATCTGTGTCCAAGTACCTTTAAAAGGCAATGACAATTTTCTGTGAGGATTGAACCCAGATGATAGATTAAAAGTATCTACATTTTTTTTTTACTTTTCTTTTCCTACTTTTTTTTCAATAAATTAACTTCCAATATATTTAGGAAAACAGAATTCAGCCAATAAATGTTTTGTTATACCTCTCATTTTATTTCATTTAATTTAACATACATATATTTTTTATTGTCTTTCGTGCACGTGGTGTATAACATCGGGTTTGTTACTTTTGAACGCCAACGAATGAAAACGCGATTAAGCTCTGCCCATTCCGTGACGTAAGCGGTCCAACATCTCATCGACCGATCCAACATCTCACTTAGCGGTCCAACATCGATTTTTTATGCCCGTTCAGCAAAGCATTAGAAATGTTAGACTTTTTCCGTATAGATTTGTATAGGAACGAATTTCTAAAGGTTCAACAATATATATTTTAAATTGTAATTCTATAAGTATATATTTACCCTTTTGTAAATGAAACTGACCACAAGTGCGGGAGATAAATAACAATGTGACTTTTTGTGTACAAATTTAAATTAATGTCTCTTACCCCCACCCAAATGACATTATCAAAACTTGTTTCAAGACTTTGGGTAAAACTATGCTTTCTTGCAAGGCAATATTCACTTCGCCCATCGGGTTCGGTAAATATTGTACATGTACTCCTCAGGTGGCTAAATCATCGTATTGATCCCAGAAAAAGCAATAATTGTATAATTAAAATATTCTTCGCAGTAAAGTTCTGTTGCATGACAATACTATATACTCATCCTTATTAACATTCTAAAATTTCAACAGGCAATGGTTTTGGGAAAAAAAGTTGGATAAACAAGAAAATGAACAATAAGTTGCTTGTCCAGAAAATATTATCGTTTTACCAACAGCATGACAGTTTGCTTGATAGGGCGTGCTAAAATTTCGCATGCTGATTATCATTTTACTCATCGATTGGATGTTTGATTTCAATGGAATCTATAACACTTTGCATATGAAACACAGAACACAGCAATACCCCTGACGATACTGACCAATCGCATTGAATAAACAACAATAACAAGTGAACGGACAAAGCAAGTTTTACTTCCTACATGTATAATGACGATAGCTATACAGTACAACAGTAGCGGAGTAGCCTCACTAATTCCATTCTTTTTAAATTTTCTTATACAGTCATGTTAATCGTATTTTAAAAACCCATCCGGTCAAATCACAACAGATATAATACATGTTTTTAGGACAGAAAACGGGCTTTGACTGACCACGTGTTGCTCCTGACTACAAATGCCGTACTGGGAAACAATAATTCAATGTGATTGGCCAGTATTATTGGGATATTGTTGTATTCCGAGTTTCATATGCAAATTAGTATTGATTTCATTGATCCAATCGATGAGTAAAATGATAAACAACACACAAAATTTTAGCACGCCCCATCAAGCAAACTGTCACGCTGTTTGTAAAATGATAATAGAATGAGTTATTTCTCTTTGTGCATTGTCACTCCTCAAAAATCAAAATGTACATGTCTAAGATCACCCAATTCAATCTCTATACAAAAACGCAGGCAGGTATTGTATCCAAAGGTCAAGTACAGCAATGCAAACGACTTTAGTCTTAAAAGTGACAAATTTTGAAACTTGGGAATGTAAATTATAAATATCAAAACGTTAACATTTTAGGATGTTTTTGTGAAACACTGATGACCCCGTATGAAAACATAGTGGAGATTAAACTTTTCTTAAATGCAAATTAAATTATGTTGGTACCCAAAGTATGGTCTTGTCACAAGAAATACAGGTATGGCCAAGGATACGTTTTCGAAAGGTACATCAAACTCCAAGATCAAGGTCAAATTGTCAAAGTTGTTGGTTTTTAAATTAAGGTCTTGTCACAAGGATAACATATTTAAAATATGAAAACCATGGCCATTACCGTTCAAAAGTTTTTGCCAAGGTTAAAGGTTTTAAAAGTAGGTCGAACTCCAAGGTCAAAGGGTCAAGGTTCTTGATATCAAATGAAAGGTCTTATCACAAGCATTAAATGTGTGAAGAATGAAAGCTCTAGCCCTTACCGTTCAAAAGCTATGACCAAGGTTTAAGTTTTTTTGTAAGTTCGAAAATTTCTAAGACCAAAAGGTCAAGGTTGTTGGTATCCAATGAAAGGTCTTGCCAGTAAAAATTGATATTAGAAATTTGAAATTATTAGTATCTAACGTTTAAAAGTTATGGCCAAAGTAAGTTTTTTGTGTAAAAATTGGTCAAACTCCAAAGTCAAAGTCAAAGGATCAAAGTTCTTGATATCAAATGAAAGGTCTTCTCATAAGGATTGCATATGTGAAGCATGAAAGCACCAGCTCTTACTGTTTAAAAGTTATGACCAAGGTAAAAAAATTTCTTAAGTCTGGAAATCTCCAAGGTTAAGGTCAAATGGTCAAAATTTTTGGTATCCAATAAAAGATCTTGACACAGGACTTTTATGAGAAGCACTGACTTTTAAAGTTGAGTGTTTACTTGCAGATTTACTGTATCATCTACGGAGGTATAGAATTGAAAATGGATAATAAAACCTTTCTAGTGGTCATAGTAATGGTGTTAGGGGCACTGATATGTGAAGGCTTGGATTTGAGGGTAGGATGGTTGTCGTTTTCTTCAAGGACAACTTATCTGGCTTTGAAATAGCCCGTTACTTTCGTTGAATTAAATGTTGAGCTAAATATTTAAATCGTAAAAGAGCTTCCATACACTGTCCTAGTGTAAGAGTAATTCGTCAACTGTAAAAGTCAGCCCTTCAGGTAAAACTCCACGAAATACATATGTGAATTATGAAAGTACTAGTATCTACCATTCAAAAGTTATGGCCAAAGTAAAAGTTTGGATTTTTTGTGTAAAAATGGGTCAAACTCCAAGGTCAAGGTCAGATTTGGTGGTCCCATATGAAAGGTCTTGTCACAAGGAATAAAGACATCAAAAGTTATGGGCAAGGTTAAAGTTTTTGCGGAAAAACAGACAAACAGACAGACAAACGGATGGACCCGACAAAACTATATACCCCCGAATCTTCGATTACTAGGGCATAAAAAAACATTCTGATTGTACACACAAGTTCTCTGAAGTTGAAAAAGATGCTTGAGTTTCTGATTGACCGCCCCGGTATTTATGTGATAAAATGGGGACCTTTTCTCACAACAATCTATTTGAATTCCCATAGGTACCGATTGCGCTCCGTTATTGGTAGACCTATTTTTGTATTCATGTGAAGCAGAATTTGTCAAAAATCTTATCGGGTGAAACACAATATAGGGCGCATTAAGAATACCACATTGTTATACATGATTTTAAGAAATGTTATTTTCTTTACATGCAATTTATCATAATTCATTTATAGGCATACTTATAAAGGACTTGTGTGCAAAATTTTGTTGATCTAACCTTAACAGAATTAAAGTAAATACAAAAAATGTACCCCCAAAATGACTTCTTTTCAGCGTTATGCGGTTGCGCTTTGAAATTACAGCATTTTTCAATTAAAATAATTGT
>NW_026925740.1:0-10382 GCF_032062105.1 Saccostrea cuccullata
CTCTAAATTGTCTTTGTTGATTTAAAATTTGTGTCTGAGGGACCATTGTGCGAATAGCCAAAAGAGTTTCGTTTAAATGAGCTAAAATTTCTTCGTGGAGGCCATGAACAAAATTTACCATGTTGTCCAGCAATGTACATGAAGATTCTCTAACCCTATTATCAACATTACAAAATGGTACCTTAGTCAAATGGAAACGTTTGGGGAGTTCAATGTGAAAGGTGTGCAGCCAGTTTTCCTTAGTTAACAAAATTTTAGATTCTTCCTTAAAAATTACACCATAATTAATCCTTTGAACGATCCTATCTGTTGTCAGTTCTACTGGACTTGCAGTGGTTACAGCACATAGGGCTAGGACCATAAGTATGCCAAACATGTAATGTTGAATTCCAAAATTTCCTACAAAGACATAAGAAAAGGGAAAATTATCAAAAATGTGGTAATGTAAATTTGAAAACTCGAGCCGCGGAATTCGAGATTTCTAGCACTAATAATTTGTAATTTCTTACCAAGATGAGGTTTAACAAGACCACATAAATAATATTTTTCCTTATTTAATTAAACTGTCTAAATTTGTGAAAGATAAAAAAAATTGGCTCGCCTTAAAGGAATTCAACACACAAATTTGACAAATACCTATCTTATAAAATCCTATTTCTAAAAAAAATATTCCAATACTTAAAAGAAAATAATTATAAAACGTGTACCTTATGTTAAGTTTCGATTTTCCCGTACAAGTACATTGTTATACGATTTTTTTCTACACTTAATACTCAATGCAGTACTCAAAGGTTTTGGCATTTAAAAGGAGTATTAATCGTCATTTTTCAAATTAAATATTCATATTTTTTTCTTCCTGACTGATATCAATAATTCCTTTTGAAACATGTTTTTCTTATTGTTCCTAGTTTAGTGAACTTCCTATCAATCATTTCTAAAACCTCATCATCAAAACAATGATCTGGTTCCCAAGTCTTTGAACCATCTTCCCATTCAACATAAATTTCCCGTCTCCCATTCTTGAAACGACCTCTTAACAATTTCTTAAATTTCCACTTTTTCTGGGGATCAAAATCTGGGTCTGAATCATCATCAACTGAACTTTGCCCCGAGTCTAGTAACTCTTCATTGTTCCTGAGATCCCTATTTATATTTTGTTGATTTTGTTCTTGTCCCTGATTTTCATTTGTATCCCTAACCTGATTCATAGAATCCTGATTTGTATTTGTATTTGGTTCATTATCTACTTCCCCTGAATCTTCATCATCTGATTCTACATTTTGCCCTGGTAGTTCTACTTGTTCTAAATTTTGTCTATAAACATCCGGATCATGATAAGGTTTTAAATTTGAAGCATTCATCATCGACCCATGCAGTTTGTTGTCTTCACAACGTCTTAGCTTGTAAGTGTAATTTGGACCTACCTCAACAATTCTGTATGGACCCTCTGATTTGTCAAATAATTTGCTGGATAAACCCTTTGGAACTTTGTTGACCTTGATTAAAACCCTATCTCCTAACTTAAAATTTGGTATATTTGCATCTAAATCATGTCTGATTTTGTTTTGCTCTTGATGCCATTTTTGATTTTCTCTTGCAAGTTTGTCATGTACCTTGAGATTTTCCAAAAATTCTTTAATGTAAGCTTTTGCATCCCTACTCATATTCTCTAGGGGTTCTAACGCTACATCATAAGGTAAGTTCATTTCCTCCCAAAACAACAAAAAGAAAGGTGAAAAGTCAGTTGAATGCATTGAGGGTGACTTACGGTATGCCATCAAAATTGACGACAGTAACTCTGGCCATTTGTTTTGGGCACTGCTACAATAAGCTCTAAGGGATTGGGCTAATGTACTATTCTGTCTTTCAACTAACCCATTAGTTTTAGGGTGATAAGCAGATGTATGGTGCTGGGTAATATCGAAAATTTCGCATAAAGCATTTACTAATTTGGACATAAAATTTCTTCCCCTGTCCGAAAACAAAACTTTTGGAGCACCATAACGAGAGAAAATTTCCCTAAATAAAACTTTTGCAGTTTCTTCTGCTGTTTGAGTTTTCATTGGGAACCCTTCCACCCATCTAGAGTATGCATCAACGCACAGAAGAATGTACTCTTGACCTTCATTTGTTTTGTAAAGTGGACCCAAAATGTCAATGTGCCAACGTTCGAATTTTCGCGCTGGTGGCATCGTGTTCATTGGCGGCTTTGCTGGATTAAAGTCACGTTTAGCACGTTGGCAACGATCGCAGGATTTAACATATTCAACGATATCACTGTGCATACGTGGCCAATAATACTTACGGTAAATGGCTGTCTTTACCTTCTCGATGCCCAAGTGACCTCCTCCAGCGAGACTGTCGTGATATGACAGCAGTGCATCCTTTCGTAAAACTTTAGGTAGAGCTAACTGTTTGATAAAATTGAACTCACCTTTTGGTCTTCTGGCCCGTCTTTGAAACCAGTGATAAAGTACACCTTCAACTAAACTGAAATGTTTCGCTTCCGCTATTATCATTTCTTTGGCATTGTCCTCTAATGGAAGTGTTCCATCTTTAAGATACTGATAAATTTGCTTGAAATCAGGACAATTTTCTTGCAACTCACCTACATTTTGCTCCGGCATCGGTGTGTCATCTTCGTCATCAGAATCAGAAACTTCTTGAATTGGCATTACTGTAGGTATCTCATTCTCATAAGCAAAAGTTACCTTAATGCAGCAGTTGTCCTCTCTCAAAGACTCTTCCACCTTTTCAATATTGTAAATTTCTTCAACTATAGCCTCATTTGTACTTACTTGTTGTGTCTCGTCTTTTGAGCTCGTTGAGGTTGACTGGGTATTTATCATGGTCTGAGTACTAACTGTGTTGGTATGACTTGGTGGTTCTTCCTCAACAGGTGATGGGATAGAAGGCGCAGTACATAACTCTTGAGTTAGATCGTCATCGGTTTGTGTCCCTATTGAATTGATTTCAGCTTTACTCACCTCATGTGTATATTCCCTGCGGCTAAGAGCATCTGCGACACAGTTACTTTTACCTGGTCGATGAATTATTTGAAAATTGTACTCTTGTAACTTTAGAGCCCACCTTTCTATTCTCCCAGTATGTTTAGCAGTTTGAAGCCAAACTAATGCTTTGTGATCTGTCACTACAGTAAATCTGCTATGTACTAAATAAGGGCGATAAGCATTTATACCTTCCAGTACTGCCAAACACTCCCTCTCAGTGGTATTGAACTTCTTTTGATCTGCCGAAAGTGACTTGCCACCATATGAAACAACATACTCTCGGTTGTTATCATCAAGTTGACCTAGTACATAACCTACTGCACTATCGGAGGCGTCGCAAGTAAGAATGAATGACTTTGAAGTGTCAGGATAATTCAAAACAGGGGCAGATAGAAGTTTTTCTTTCAACGTATCAAATGCAATTTGACAAGATTCTGTCCACTCAAATTTCTTATCTTTGTTCAAAAGAGAATTCAAAGGGGTTGCCATTTTTGCAAAGTCCAAAATGAACCTCCGATAGTAGTTGGCCATTCCTAGAAAACTACGTACCTGTTTAGGTGTTTTTGGAGTGGGGAATTCACTTACTGCTTTAGTTTTCTCAGGATCCACACGAACACCTTTTCTGGAGATTATGTGTCCTAGAAATTTTACCTCTTTCACTGCAAAATGACATTTGGTAGGTTGCAGTTTCAGATTTGCAGCTTTCAACCTGTCGAACACTTGAGCCAAATGTTGTAGATGTTCGTCAAAAGAGCGCGAGAAGATTAAAATATCATCGACATATACAAGCACCGATTTCCAATTTAATCCGCGTAGCACATTTGACATAAGGGTTTGGAATGAAATTGGGGAATTGGTTAAACCAAAAGGCATTCTTTTCCATTCGTAGACCCCTCCCTGTGTAATAAAAGCTGCTTTCTTTCTACTTTCTTCTTCTAATTCCATTTGCCAGAATCCAGACATAAGATCTAAATTTGTGAAGTAATTTGCTTTGGCCTCACCTATTGCATCAAATACTGTTTCTAAGTGGGGTAATGGGAATGACATGGGTACTGTAATTTTATTCAAAGCACGATAGTCACATGCAAACCGAAACTGACCATTCTTTTTCTTGACCAAAACAACTGGCGAATGCCATTCAGAATTTGAAGGTTGAATGATATTGTGCTTGAGCATTTCTGAAACTTGATTTTCGATTTCTTTTGAAGCTTGTGGAGAAGTTCTGTAAAAATTAAGCCGAACTGGTTTGGAATTTGGTTTGATTTCAATTTGGTGTTTATGAGTACTAGTCATTCCCAATTCACTAAGATCAGTTGCAAAATTTTCCCTATGATTGACTAAAAATTTCAACAATGCTTCTTTTTGATTTTGGTCTAAATCAGAATGTTCTAAGTCGAACTGAAGATCATTTTTGTTTTGACTTTTTGATTGGTCTGGATTTAAGGCATTGATGGACTTGACCTCCCCCTCTAAAGGAAATATCTCCCCGTGATTGATTTCAACTATGTTTGCAACGATAAAATTCAAGGGAATTTGCACCTCTTCAAAAGTGGGGTTAATAAGTCGAATGAAAGCTTGACTACAGTTTACCTGTACACAACATCTAGCTGCAAAAAGTTGCAGCGATTGCAAATCGTTATGGGGTTCTAATAAAACAACATCACCATTGTTATGTCTGGAAATATGTACAGGGACATTCATTTCACATCTTGGAGGAATTGTAATAGCACATTTTGCCCTAGCATACCCATTTTCAGTTGAAATTTCACAAACATTGGCTTCACCAAAAGAGTCTGGAATAAGCATAGTATTTTCTTTGGAAAATCTTAGCACAGTATCGTGAGCACATAGAAAATCTACACCTAAAATGAAAGAATGATGTAAACCATCAACTACATGAATTTTGAACTGATACGCCTGATCGTTGATGAACATTTCTAAGTCTAATTTCCCTAGCACTGGAAGTAATTTCCCACTAGCCCCTTTTACCGACTGAAAATCTGGTTGCAACAATGTATTTCTAGCATAAGTAGTCTTTACTAAAAAGTCCCTATTAATAATAGAAACTGAAGCACCTGAGTCAACCAATGCACTAGTATTGCGACCACCTACCTGTAGGGGAATTGTGTTTTTGGTCATATGGGCCACCAAGTTAATAGCTGGTACATTACCGTCAAATTTGTGCCCATCTCTAGAATTGCTCCTAAAGACAGGCGCGAATCCCTATTGTGAATAATAAGCCTGTGTGGACCTAGACATAGCATTAGATTCATTCCTAAACTGATTATCAAATTTTTCAGGACACTCTCTCTTAAAATGACCTATTTTTCTGCAATAATAACATCTTTAAAAGGAAACATTAGTGTTATCAGAATCGCAAAACTCACCCCTAGGACCGTAGCGTTGATTAGCTGGACGATTTCTTTGGTACTGGTTGTATCCCTGTTGAGGTGCTTGTGTCGGAAACCTTTGAAACTGATTCTGGTGGAAGGGGGCCTGGGATTGGAATCTGGGCCTGTTTCTGTTGTCTGTTCGAGGCTGTTGGTATGGACGTTGTTGTTGGTGGTTCCGGCTCTCTCGCACGTCTTCTCGTATTTCCTGCAAAGCATTTAATAGTGCTAAATTAGTGGACTCCTGCAACGCCGGGGTGGTCGTCCGACGTCGCTCTGCCATCTCTGCCCTCGCTGCAACATTTCGTAACTCTTCTAGCGTCTGTGGGTCAGCCTTGATCACTTCGGCACTCAGGTCGGGTTTTAGGCCAGTCATGATGACGGTCATCAGCCATCCAGGATCCACCTTTCGGTCAGTCGTGAGGGACGTGACCCGATGAATAAAGTCCTCAACTTTCTCGGTGTCTTTCTGCTTGGCGTCCATCAGCTGTAAATTGTGGCTGGATGAGGGCTTGAAACGGTTGTGAATGGCCTGTCTGATAGAATCTAAAGAGCATTTAATGGTTGTATCTAACGAAAAATACCACATTTCAGCTGCACCCGTTAAGTAAAAGGGCAGAGTGTCAATGGCTAAAGATTCGGATAATTTCTGCAATGAAATGAAAGTCATAAATTTTAGCCACCACTGGACAATTGATGATTTGCCATCATATTTGTCCAGTTTCACTTTTGGAGCGACAGCATGGGGGTTTGGTGCTGGGGTCTCCCGCAAGGACATGATGTTGCTTGCTTGAAGACGCCGCAATTGTTGTCTCAAGCTGTCTATTTCATCTTCCCTGTCCTCAAGTTGCCGTCGATCCCGTTGTTGGGTTTTCTCCAATCGATGGCGCTGTTCCTCTCTTTCTCGTTCTAGAAGTTGAATTGTCTCTTCTCGTTCCCGCAACCTCTGCTTCAGTTCATCGAGATGAGAACCATCCTCCTCGTCTCTGCTGAGCTGTCCGTTGTCTGGTGCCGGCATGTTGATATCGGTCGACCTCAGTTAATACCTGTTCATATACACCGGGCTTTTGGATACCCGGATTCTCCACCAATTGTCGTGTCTAGTTTCGACTGTATATGTCGTCATGTTGCAGAGTTTATTTGAAAAATAAATTATGTCAGAAAGAACAGTACTAATATGCAAATTACGATGAATACCTGTATACTTATATTATTCAAACAGAAAAAACATAGGTCAGCTTAAAAGCAAATTAAGAAATATTCGCCTTTAAAAACTCTAATTTTCTTATTTTGTTCACTTGCAGTATTTGATAGAGGCGATTTTAATGTGTCCGCATACAATCGTTATTTGCTGATTTTAGCGTAATCTACGTATTGTGCACTCGTACATCCTGTGCGATGATTCGCATTTTATTTGCAAACAAAATCTCGACTGCAATTTGTGGATACATTCTTCAAAAATACCGACGTCGAGGGAATTATTTCTTGAAAATCGAGACAACATTGACATATCAGTTTATTGGTTTATTCAATTGCAAAAGCCGATAAAAATACAAAACGACTAAATTGTCTCCTCTTACAAGCTACGCATGTCTTTTGAGAGAAAATTTAGGTCCATACATATTGTGCTTAAAAAGTAGTTTTACTACTTAATTCAACTGGCAAAACTTTTGCATTTAAACTTCATTTCAGGAAAGTTACATCAGGTAAGTTATTGTAATTAAAAACCATGAAACTTTATTTTGTCCTTGTTAAAGAATTTTACATTTAAATTCTCCGGTGCGATGTAATATTATCGACAAGATTAGATAAGTTGGATAGAATGGTAGATCAGTTACTTGAATGAAATGGAATCTAAACAAGCATATAAAAATTTTTGTGTGACATTAACACAGTTATTCAAGCATACAGGTTTTTTTTCGGTTTGGGCACTCATTGATAGGTAACTTTGGGTAATTAACTTAGGCTGAAACTGCACGAAAAGTTTTGAAGAAGGGAATTAATAAAACGTAATTGATATCATTACAGTATATGTAATTATGCAGTTATATATGCAAATGCATTTATCAATGCATATTCCTTTTCCTGGTTATGTACAGGTATACATTTTATAAATATAATGGTATTAAGCGCTAGACAATTTTCATTCTTTAACTTTGTTGGGACAATGGATGGCTCTAGGGATAAAAAATGTGTTTTGTAAATTTTCTGTGAATTACAATCAAAAAGTACTCAGAAAAAGGCTTCTGCAATAGATTTTGATCAGTTTTGATTTCTTTTTCAAAATGAGCTATGAATTTAAAAAGCATTATAGGAGATAGAGTAGTTTGCCAATCTATGTTTGATTTATTTGAATCTATACTATATTGAAAGTTTAACTCAAATTTATAAATCAGAAAATACATTGAAATGTACAATGAACAAGTACCCGTTGGATTTTCCATGGATCTATGTCATGCCTCTGACCCTAGTACATGAATAAGTCTGTCTGTTTTGAAGAAAAAATGGCTTTTAATGAAACAAATTGAGATTACTAACATTATTCAAGATCAAAAGTCCATAAAACAATACAGAGTAAGAGCAGAGCAAACACGGACCTCCAAATTATCAGAGGTGGGATCAGGTGTCATGCAGAAGGGAGCATCTCCTGCCAACCGGTCACGCCCGCCGTGTGCTCCATTTCATGATTGAAAATAAAATTCGTCGTCAATTCATTGTATAAATAATAAAATAATAATATGTATTAAAAACGTCAGCCACTAATTACTCAATAATAAATTTTATGTGTTGACACGGCCATTGTATCGACAACAGAACTTACGAAATGATAAAACTAAACGAAACTGCTAGTATTAAGATTAACTTTAAAGTTCAATTTTATCAAAAAACATGGACATTAATTTATCGTAGGGTAAAATAAAAAAAAATACACAAAAGGGATTTAACACTTCTTCTTTTCAACAGGTTGAGACCACTAGATTTTCTGACGTCAGCATACATTTGCATGTAAATTAGCTATCTGTTTACTTTAACCACTGATGAATGAGTCACAATGCATTATGGGCTACTACAAGTACTCAGTTGTCTATAAAGCTTTGAGAGCGTTTTTTTTTTTGAACGGTGATATACGTGTACATAGTTTCAGACAGCAGTACAAGGTGTGCAATTATTATTTAAATCCTCAATATTATCAATATATTGTTTATGTACATGCAAACGTCAAAGCGTTTGTATGGTATTTGAACAAACTTTTAATCATTTAAAATAACTCCAAAATAAAATGTGAGCACGAAGCATTGTCTTTGGAATATAATCTTTCAATTTTTGTTCTTTAAAAGTGAAGAAAAAAAGGCTACGGTTTATGCGGTGACAAAGTAAATATTATGCAGAAAGCGGACAAAAAACAACGTGTCGATTAATTGAATCGCAAACACTTAGTACATTGTCATGCTTTGGGACTCATTCAGTTGATTGGAAAACAGGTGTGACGAAAATATCGTCATGTATTGAAAATTGCCTTCCATATAAGGTAGTGTACCAGACCTGTTCAACTTACAGGATAATTGCAGATATGGAAAGCAATATGCATAAAATATGGAAACATTAAAAACTCTCTTCTAATTGAGTCAAATATCTGCAACAGTAGGTTAAATCACGTGTTAATAGTTGGATGAATTAGAAATAGAATTAGAAATCCTGGATGCTTTTATTTTTTTTAATAAGGATATAGATTTAAAAACAGTGTATATCCAAGCATAGATCATTCATGTATACATTAGACTAGACAATAAAATTCTGGTGTCGGTCAACGACAACGTAAATATTGGGGGTCAATTTTGACTAACATGCACCTTAACGAGCTTAAAATGTTAATATTTTATTCCAGTGATTACGAAACAAATTTAACCATAAATAAATCAGAGGAATAAAAAATAAATAAAAAGAAAACAACTTTGATTAACTGTCGGCATTGATGAAATAAACTGACATGATATGAAACATGTAGATTTGAACAATTACTTCTCAGGATGGTGACTTACTTCGTCCGCCATTTTGAAATTGCTCAATGTTTAGCAGTGAATAATTGCTAGCGCTCTCGAGCGCTAGCAACTACATTAGTCCAAATTCCTGGAATACGCATGCTCGACTTCATGGTCATGCATTCCGGGAAAACTGTGAAAACTACTATAGATAGACCGTACGATAACAATTTCGTTTTATCATGTTGGAGCATTAAATAACTATATTTATTCTGTAGTTTACACTTTAAAGATAACTACATATTTGTAGTACTTCAAATTTTTTCGTTTTTTTTTACTGACGGAAAAGACCGAGTAATTATCTGATTGTTCTAAACAAAGACAAGGGAGGTTTTTTTACGTCTTAGCACAACTAAAGATACATGTAGACTCTAATTTCTGACTGGTCAATTCAGCCAATCTTACAAATTCCAGAAACAAGAATTTACACTTAAAATAACGAATAAATCCATCATTTATTTAAAAAATTCTGATGTTTATGAATTTTAACCTAACATTTCTTGACAAAGATGACCCAAAGAACCAAGCCACTTCACATCTTTCTGGATTTCTTTATACAACATACATTTTGCATTTGAGTTATTTTCTATATTCTTTTTAACTCCACTGTATTTTCTTTGCTACATGTATCTTCTCCATATTATATAGAACCCCCCCCCCTCCAGTAAAGGTCATAAATGTTCCGTTGCGCCAAAAACCGTTTCTTTACCTATGTGTCTGTAAAATACACTTCACAAAACAATTAAAACTTTATCACTCTCCAGCCTCGATAAAATTAAAAATTAAATAATTCAGCAAAATAATTCACTTGATCACGATCTCTCCTTTCTGTGTTTAAAAATTGCTATGGCGCTAGCTCACCTATCTTTTTAAAAGATAAACTTGTCTATACCTATTAGTAGTATAAACCGTCCCGCTAGGTACTGGATTCTGATTGGCTG
>NW_026925741.1:0-10686 GCF_032062105.1 Saccostrea cuccullata
ACAACTCTTAATGTATTATATATGAGCACAATTAAAGGGAAATAACTCTTATTTTGACCGTGCTATCTGGCAAGTGATCTACATGTATGTATTGTTATCAAATATTTATGATTGTTTATATATATTTTCAGAGCTGTGATAATATTGATAATACACTTATCCATATCGACAACATGGTGTTTGTCTTTATTCACATATAAAACGAACCCATTTCACAATGATATTCAATGATATTCAATGATAAATGAATTGCAATGAGCAGGTAGCAATGTATTACAAAGACAATGGTCTACGTCGACTTTATCAATAGCATATGACGTAGAATCAATAGCAATGGCACAATGACGGAAGCTCAATTATTGGCCACTGGCCCTGGAAGATACAGGATAAGCAGCGAGCTTTTTAGCAAAATTCGGCCATATGTCTTCACATGGGAGCTAATAAAGCGCGGCATGTGAAGACATCCGCCACATGCGGCAAATTTTGCCCATGCCATGACAAAACTGGTATTTATTACAATTATGCAAAATTAATTACTGCTTGATATAAATGCAGTGTACCGTAGATCTGGGGAAATTTTATATGAAGATCAATAATACATGTAATGATCGATAACTTTTCAATACATCAATAGTTGCAAAGATCAATAATATATGTAATGATCAATAACTAAATGAAAATGGTAGGTAGCACTGCAAATTTTGACAAATTATTTTGATTATTTCAGACACACTGAATGGTATAGAGGATAATGGTAAAATGTGCTATATGGGAAAGGTGAACACCCTCTGGATATAATTTTGATGAGCCCTGTTGAATATTGGGGTAGTGAATATACCCCCACCCCTTGTGGTAATGAACCAGTATAATGAGCTATTTATCCTAATGCAAGCCTTGTGTGACAACATGGGCCTGAAATAATTTCTTGGCAGTATTTTTGACCCAATAAATTTTAACTTTGGTATTAAACATAATTGAACACAAGACAGTCAATTTCATAAACTTTTGTAGATGGCAAAGGGACATGAAACCAATACTGTTACCCATAATGAATCATTATGACATGTGGGTTGTCATATTTTGACACCAAGTTTGAATATTTTAATGGTTGGACCTTTTCCAGGTCATTCCTTGTTGACCAAACCATCTGATATGGATGTTGTATTGTTCTAAGTCCAATTCGCATTATCTAAATTGATGAATGTGTGGTTTTTTGCATAATACTATTTAAGATGATCCAATAATCCATACCATGACAGAAGTGCCTGCAAACTTAAAAGGATAAATTTAAAAACAGTAAAAAGGTGTTGTCAAGTGTCTGACTGACTAAAATTGAATGTAAGTCTGAAATGCATGGACTTCCATCTCCCTTTAATCTTTATATAATCTTCAGACAAGCCTGATAAATTCAAATGTGTAGCACCCCCAATTCTAAGAGTATTACCCTTAAATGTTTTAGTGTCAAAGCCAAGAAATGAAATAAATTTCTGTAGCATTAAAATTCCATGTAAGCCTTATTAAATAAGACAACATCTGTGCATTTTTGCCTTTAACAACGTTTTCGCAGAGGGATAACGATTATATTCAAATTTTAACATTGCAGGCGTGAGCATGTGAATGCACGTGCGCAATGATCATATCATCTTGTCTACAATTTTCTTTATATTTAAATATACTATATCTTTAACCATTTAGTCAAAAAATATTAAAAATCACTCATTCAAGTGTATTTTCAATTTCACTCTTTCCAAATGCACGCACGTGCGTGCACGTGCATGATGACCATACCTTCTTGTAGGAGGCCCTTATATCTATCTATATTTTAAATCCCATCCTGTTTGGTTGAAAACCAAGGGAATTATAGCCATTTCAAGTTTCAGCCAATCAGATTGCAGCACACGTGCATGCGCGTGATTTCATGGATTTTTTTCTAAATCATATTGTAGGATATCCTAATGCATGAATATGTTTTAAATTTCAAAGCATTTCGTCAAAAAAGAAAGGAGATATAGCCATTTAAAGTTTCAGCCAATCAGGTGGCAGCACACGTGTATGCGCGTCATTTCTTGAAATTTTTGTGTATCATATTGCAGGATATCCTAATGCAAGACTATGTTATAAATTCCAAAGCATTTCGTCAAAAATCAAAGGAGATATAGCCATTTAAAGTTTCAGCCAATCAGATTGCAGCGCACGTGCATGCGCGTGATTTCATGAAATTTTTTCCATACTATATTGTAGGATGTCCTAATTCATGACAACGTTTAAAATTTCAAAGCATTTCGTCAAAAAACAAAAGAGAAATTGAGATTTTTGTTTCAGCCAATCAGAGCAAGGCGCACGTGCATGCGCGTGAGTTCGTGCTAATTTGACAGTGTCATATTATTAACACAATTAATATATCCTTATGTAATAAGTTTCAAAGCATTTCATCAAAAAATGTAAAAGTTATTTCCATATTAAGTATATCAGTCATTTCACTCACTTCACGCGCACGCACGTGCATGCGAATGCGCGCAAAATGACCTTCGTTCCGCACACCTACACTACACACCTATTAACCCTAAAAAGGTTTTAGCTCAGTTGGGTGAACAGTTTCTGAGAACACTCGCGGACAAAAAAGTACCGGAGAACAAAGAAGAAAAAAAAAGAATAATAATAATAAGAAACCGAGTAAAAACAATATGTTCCCAAACTCCGTTTGGGGAACATAATAATAATAATAAGAAACCGAGTAAAAACAATATGTTCCCAAACTCCGTTTGGGGAACATAATAATAATAAGAAACAGAGTAAAAACAATATGTTCCCCAACTTCGTTTGGGGAACATAATAATAATAATAAGAAACAGAGTAAAAACAATATGTTCCCCAACTTCGTTTGGGGAACATAACTAGTGCTAATTGTAACGGGAACCGTTACAGATGTTCCCCAAACGCTCCCCAACTCCCTTCTCGTGCCATATTCCATGTAAGTTTCATAAAAGAAGGCAAAATCTATGCATTTAAACAACGTTTTCCCAAAAGTATACCAAGTATTTCAAATTTAAGCAATGCAGGCGTGCGCATGTGATTGCATGAGCGTAATGACGATATCATCTTGTCTACACTATTTTACTCATTTGCACGTGCACGCACGTGCATGATGACCATACCTTCTTGTAGGAGTCCTTTATGTCTGTCTATGTTCTTAATACCATCCTGTTTGGTTGAAAAACAAGGGAGTTATAGCCATTTAAAGTTTAAGCCAATCAGATTGCAGCGCACGTGCATGCGCGTATTTTCATGACAATTATTATATATCATATTGTAAGACATCTTAAAGTATGCTTATGTTTTAAATTTCAAAGCATTTTGTAAAAAAAACAGAAAAGATATTGAGATTTTTGTTTCAGCCAATCAGAACAAAGCGCACGTGCACGCACGTGCATGCATGTGAATGTTGACCATACCATCATTTAGAAGTCCTTTATGTCTATCTATGTTGTAAATCCCATGCTGTTTGGTTGAAAACCAAGGGAGTTATACTCATTTAAAGTTTCAGCCAATCAGATTGCAGCGCACGCGCATGCGCGTGATTTCATGAAAAATTTTGTATTTATTATTGTAGTACATCCTAATACATGTCTATGTTATAAATTTCAAAGCATTTCATCATAAAACAAAAAAGATATTGAGATTTCTGTTTCAGCCAATCAGAGCAAAGCGCACGTGCATGCGCGTGAGTTCATGCAAATTTGACCATGTCATCTTATGTACACAACTTGTATATCTTTATATAATGAGTTTCAAAACATTTTATCAAAAAATATAAAAGTTACAACCATATTAAATATATCAGTCATTTTACTCATTGCACGCGCCCGAACGTGCATGCGAATGCGCGCAAAATGACCTTCGTTCGGCACATCTACACAACATGCCTACTAACCCTAAAAAGGTTTTAACTTAGTTTGGTGAACAGTTTCTGAGAACACTTCCGGACAAAAAAGTACCGGAGAAGAAATAAGAAGAAAAAAGAATAATAATAATAATAATAATAATAATAATAAGAAACAGAGTAAAAACAATATGTTCCCCAACTTGTTTGGGGAACATAACTAGTGCTAATTGTAACGGGGACCGTTACAGATGTTCCCCAAACGCTCCCCAACTCCCCTTTGGTGCCATATTCCCTATAAGCTTCATTAAATAAGACAAACTCTATGCATTTGAGACTTTAACAACGTTTACCCAGAAGTGTACCAATTTCATTCAAATTTTAGCATTGCACGCGTGCGCATGTGAATGCACGTGCGTAATGACCATATAATCTTGTCTATACAATCTATAGATTTTAATATACTAAGTATCAAAGTATTTAATCCAAAAGTATTAAAAAAAATACGCTAATTCAAGTGTATTTTTGATTTTACTCATTTCACGTGAACGCACGTGCTCACATGCGCATGGCGACCATACTTTCTTGCAGAAGTCCATTACATCTATCTATGTTCTAAATACCACCCCGTTTGGTTGAAAACCAAGGGAGTTATAGCTGTTCAAAGTTTCAGCCAATCAGATTGAAGCGCACGTACATGCACGTGTATGCATGTGCATGTTGACCATATCTTCTTGTAGAAGTCCATTATATCTATCCATGTTCCAAATCCCATCCTGTTTGGTTGAAAACCAAGGGAGTTATAGCTATTTAAAGCATAAGCCAATCAGATTGCAGCGCACGTGCATGCACGCGTTTTCATGATAATTGCTATATATCTTATTGTAGGATATCCTAATACATGCCTATGTTTAAAATTTCAAAGGATTTCGTCAAAAAACAAGAAAGATATTGAGACTTTAGTTTCAGCCAGTCAGAGCGAAGCACACGTGCATGCGCGTGAGATCTTGCTTTTTTGACCATGTCATCTTGTCTATGCTTCTAATATATACTTCTAATATGAGTTTTAAAGCATATCATCAATAATTTAAATAGTTACATCTGTATCAATTATATTGGAAATTTCTCGTGTTGCAGGTGCGAGCGCTTGCAAGCACACGTGCATGCAAATGCTTTCATGATATTTCTTTTGTTACGGGCTGTAGATCTCCCAAATGTATGACTATGTTCAAAATTTCAAATGATTTTATCAAAAAACAAGAAAGATATTGAGACTTTAGTTTCAGCCAATCAGAGCGAAGCGCACGTGCTTGCACGTGCGATCTTGCTATTTTGACCATGTCATCTTGTGCATACTACTCATATATCCTTACATTATGAGTTTCAAAACATTTCGTCTAAAAATAGAAAAGTTACGGTTATATCCATTATATATTGGTCATTTCAAGTTTTGCACGTGCGCGCTCTTGCAAGCACGTGCGCGCAAAATGACCTTGATTCCGCAAATCTACATAACATGCCTACTTACCCTAAAAAGGTTTCACCTAAGTCGAATGTGTAGTTTACAAGATCACTCGCGGACAAAATTTTCCCAGGAAGAAAAATAATAATAACTAGTGCTAATTGTAACGGGAACCGTTACAGATGTTCCCCAAACGCTCCCCAACTCCCTTCTCGTGCCATATTCCCTGTAAGTTTCATTAAAGAAGGCAAAATCTATGCATTTAAGACGTAAACGTTTTCCCAAAAGTATACCATGTATTTCAAATCTAAGCAATGCAGGAGTGCGCATGTGATTGCATGAGCGTAATGACGATATCATCTTGTCTACACTATTTTACTCATTTGCACGTGCACGCACGTGCATGATGACCATACCTTCTTGTAAATGTCCATAATGTCTGTCTATGCTCTTAATCCCATCCTGTTTGGTTGAAAAACAAGGGAGTTATAGCCATTTAAAGTTTAAGCCAATCAGATTGCAGCGCACGTGCATGCGCGTATTTTCATGACAATTATTATATATCATATTGTAGGACATCCTAAAGTATGCCTATGTTTTAAATTTCAAAGCATTTTGTAAAAAAACAGAAAAGATATTGAGATTTTTGTTTCAGCCAATCAGAGCAAAGCGCACGTGCACGCACGTGCATGCATGTGAATGGTGACCATACCATCTTGTAGGAGTCCTTTATGTCTATCTATGTTTTAAATCCCATGCTGTTTGGTTGAAAACCAAGGGAGTTATACTCATTTAAAGTTTCAGCCAATCAGATTGCAGCACACGTGCATGCGCGTGATTTCATGAAAAATTTTATATATCTTGTTGTAGTACATCCTAATGCATGTCTATGTTATAAATTTCAAAGCATTTCATCATAAAACAAAAAAGATATTGAGATTTCTGTTTCAGCCAATCAGAGCAAAGCGCACGTGCATGCGCGTGAGTTCATGCAAATTTGACCATGTCATCTTATCTACACAACTTATATATCTTTATATAATGAGTTTCAAAACATTTTATCAAAAAATATAAAAGTTACAACCATATTAAATATATCAGTCAATTTACTCATTGCACGCGCCCTCACGTGCATGCGAGTGCGCGCAAAATGACCTTCGTTCGGCACATCTACACAACATGCCTACTAACCCTAAAAAGGTTTTAACTTAGTTTGGTGAACAGTTTCTGAGAACACTTCCGGACAAAAAAGTACCGGAGAAGAAATAAGAAGAAAAAAATATGAGAAGAATAATAAGAATAATAATAATAATAACTAGGGCTAATTGTAACGGGGACCGTTACAGATGTTCCCCAAACGCTCCCCAACTCCCTTTTGATGCCGTATTCCCTGTAAGCGCTATTAAGTAAGACACACTTTATGCAATTTAGACTTAAACAACGTTTTCCCAGAAGAATACAAAATGTATTTGAATTTTAGCATTGCACGCGTGCTCATCTGAATGCATATGCGTAATGACCACATCATCTTGTCTACACTATATATATATTTTAATATACTTAATAACAAATCAATTAATCCAGAAGTATTAGAAAATACACTCATTTAAGCGTATTTTAATATTACTCATTTCACATGCACGCACGTGCATGCACGTGCATCAGGACTACACCTTCTTGTAGGGGTCTATTATGTCTGTCTATGTTCTAAATCCCATCCTGTTTGGTTGAAAAACAAGGGAGTTATAGCCATTTACAGTTTTAGCCAATAAGATTGCAGCACACGTGCATGCGCGTGTTTTCACGACAATTGTTATATATCATATTGTAGTACCTCCTAAAGTACGTATATATTTTAGATTTCATAGCATTTCGTCAAAAAACAGAAAAGATATTGAGATTTTTGTTTCAGCCAATCAGAACGAAGCGCACGTGCACGTACGTGCATGATGACCATACCTTCTTGTAGGAGTCTATCATATCTGTCTATGTTCTAAATCCCATCCTGTTTGGTTGAAAAATAAGGGGGTTATAGCCATTTCAAGTTTAAGCCAATCAGATTGCAGCGCACGTGCATGCGCGTGTTTTCATGACAATTTTTATATATGATATTGTAGAACATCCTAAAGTATGCCTATATTTTAAATTTCATATTATTTCGTCAAAAAACAGAAAAGATATTGAGATTTTTGTTTCAGCCAATCAGAGCGAAGCGCACGTGCATGCGCGTGAGTTTGTGCTAATTTGACAGTGTCATATTATCTACACTATTAATATATCTTTATATAATGAGTTTCAAATCATTTAATTAAAAAATGTAAAAGTTATAGCGATATTAAGTATATCGGTCATTTCATTCATTTCACGCGACGCATGTGCATGCGTATGCGCGCAAAATGACCTTCGTTCCGCACACCTACACTACACACCTATTAACCCTAAAAAGGTTTTAGCTTAGTTGGGTGAACACTCGAGATTGCCTTTTTATTCTAAAACAAATTACATATTACGCATTTGCAAATGAAGTCTCGATTTAAATTGAAAACATCAAAGAAAAAAATTGAAAAACAAAAAAATTGAAAAATTGCATTTTTTAAATATGCTTCCGGTAGAAACCGGAAGTGCTGACGACGCACGAAAAGGCGATTCTGCAAACCACAAAGTCATGATCTATCATCTCCAATAAGTCTCCAGTTAATATCCTCAGCCATTTTCGATAAAAAGGGGCGACAAAATTGCATTTTAAAATCATGAAATTGGCCATAACTTGGAACCGCAATCGTATTTTCCAAATTTTTCTTCGGATGTAACAACTTCTTATAATGACACATATTTTGTGAAAGTTTCGTGAAAAACCGCTGAATAGTTTTAGAGAAATCGCCTGCACAAAATTTTGTCAAAAAGAATAATAATAATAATAATAAATAAGAAACAATAGAATCACTATAAGGTCTTCCGTGAAGACAGAAGACCTTAACTAGAAACGATCTCGTTGCGAGCAACGAGAGGTCTTCCGTCTGATTCTGGAAAAAAAACTCGTAAAGTCGAGCTGAGAATTGATTAAACATTTTGGTCACAAATTGAATCCAGGTCGCCAGCGTGAAAATCCAATTCGCTTTTTTCCCCTTTTATCCCCAACGCGCTAACCATTACGCTATTGGGATTACTGCTCTTAATGTACTTGTGTATACTTTTGCTACAGTACACCTGTCTAAGAATTATAAAAGACGGGCCTTTATTCATAATTTCGCGCCAAACGCCACGTCAAATCTTCGCGCCTTTTCTTTGGACTGATCTATTAAAGGGTGTGATAGCTTCAATGAAATTAAGAAAAAAAGAACGTTCTCATAGCCTACATTTCGAGGTTTAGAAAATATATTTAACACATTGTACACATTCTGTAGAAAAGTAACACAAAAGCAGTGAAATGACTATAATTTAATTTTTTTTTATTTCCCGTCTCAGAAGTGAACTATGCCCGATTAGTTACACTTTCATAAAAAGGTTGAAATGTTTCGCCGAAAAACATGCCTGCCTCGCTCTACGACAGTCAAGGAATCAGATACCATTTATGTTCAATACTGTAAATCACTTTTTATTCACGAGAACTTTATTTTCACGTAATTACATGAGACAGTGTGCTCGCGAAAATTTATTGTCCGGTATAATAGTATTCCTTAAGAATATATAGAGCAATAACCACAATACGTGAAAATTTTGTCTCGCTAATCAAGAGTCAATGATTATCTTGTGAAAATAAGGTGTCGCGAAAATTTAGTGATCTACAGTAACTTGACTCAGATCTTTGAGAAAAGAATGTTTATATAAACTCCATTAGACGATCTTATTAAAATGATTTTCTTGTTTTTGTCTTTTCTATTCGTTTAATATCACACAAGTGTGCATGGGAAAAACAGTGGTTATACGTTTTATACTTACTATATACATGCATCGATATTGTTTCTTGAAAAACTATAACTTATAACTATGATTTAAGATCTGTTTTTCCGTCTTGCAAAACAAATGATCGGGTGGGTCAACTGAGTGCACTTTTGGGGCTGAGGGGAAAGGTGGGTCAAGGGAGTGCAGGTTTGGAGGGGGATGGGTGGGTGAAAAGGGGATTGCAGCCCCTTGGGGGGTGGGGTCAGAGAGACTGCAGCCCCTGGAGGGGATGAGCCTGGGTCAATTCAGTACATATGTTGCATCATCTTTTTATATCTATTGCATCATCTTTATATATCTATTGCATCATCTTTTCAGATCTGTTGCATCATCTTTTTGATATCTATTGCATCATCTTTTTTATACCTGTTGCATCATCTTTCAAACTGGATTTCCTCAAAACATTAACAAATAACACACAAGAGAAACAAGAACATAGATTTTATTCAAGTGAAAAAATACAACAATTTACTTTTTCTTCTTCTGTGCCTTATCAGTGGTCAGGGGTAGTTTCCTCTTGGGTTCCTGAGGCTTTTTCTCCATTTTTTGTATTTCTTTGACAAATTGTTGATCCTCCTCATCCTCTGTACACTGATTAGCCCAATGACCAGATTTCCCGCACTTGTAGCACAAATCTTTCTTGGGACAATCTGTGGGCCCAATGCCCTAACTCTTTGCAGATATAGCATGGATCCGTCTGTCTTGTTTTCTTAGTCTCTCCGGATCCCCCTTGTTTTTCTGGTAAGTGCTTCCTCCTTTCATTTTAGTGATGTAAATTTTCAGATGATTCAGCTGGTTTTGAACATCACTCACCTTGTTGTTCATATCATTCATCTTGTTGTCAATACCAGACAGCATGTTGACAATTCCATCCACAGTTGTATTCAAGATGCCCATATCTTCTTTATTCGCATATTCTTCAAAACTGTTGGGGGCTCCTACATATTCTTCAGGTGTACATAGCTGGGGTTGTGTGGGTATTCATCATTGCTTCTTCCATAATATTTTTCACGTCTGTCAAGTTCGAAATGTCAAGCAAGTTGATCTTAAATCCCAGCTCCGCTTATATACCTCTGTTCATCATCTTTTTTATACTTGTCACATTATTTTAATACTTATTACATCATATCTTTTTTATACCTGTTGCATCATCTCTATATATCTGTTGCATCATCTTTTTATATCTATTGCATCATCTTTTTTATACCTGTTGCATCATCTTTTTATATTTTGCATCATCTTTTTATATTGTTGCATCATCTTTTTAATACTTATTGCATCATCTTTTTTTTTATACCTGTTGCATCACCTGTAAGGGGGGGGGGACCGTGTGCAAAAAATACCTTTTACCTAAGTTTTATACGGAGGGGGTATAAATGAGAAAGAAAAGTCTGATCCTTTC
>NW_026925742.1:0-2500 GCF_032062105.1 Saccostrea cuccullata
ACGATCATTTTTCCAAATTCAAATTGGCAAACAATAAAGATTATCAAATAACAAAACATTTAGATCACCTACAACCTGGTTATACTGCATAAATATTCATTAATGCATATTTTTTGTCATCGTCAAAGTAAAAGAGGGTGTTGCAGAAACTCGCGATTATTCCCTATATATTGAGAAGGACATTTAAATACCCTCGTTATGTCTAAATATAGATACAGCTACGTAGAGGACAATGTTTACGGCGGGTATTCCCTGCTTGATACAGTAAAAAACTTTCGCGATTTTGCATGAAGGATGCTGGAACAACAAAAAGCACAATGGCTAAAGCAGCATTTTGAAAAATGTACTGTAGACATCGTCCAAAAATATTTTTCATGAAATAAAACTACTCCCATAATCACACTGTTGGTGCTATATCCAAGACATTTTATTTGTTTCAAATTAAATATTGGCTACTAACTATGAGACCAAAATTGCAATAACTACTGTATGTAAAAAATAAATAATTCAAACAATACAGTAATTTTATTTTCCAAGACAAAACTAAATAAAGCATTAGTTTTAAGTCACAGCATGTCAAAGAAAAAAAATCACTCCTACATTTCTAATATATACTTTATAGATTAGTACTAAGTAATTGATTAACTTCTTGACATTCTCCCTCCTCCTCCTCCTCCCCCACCCTCATCTCTTTCAGTATATATATAATTCCATTGCACTACCATTACATATAAAAAAAAAATATGCAAAAATGATCCACACCAGGATTCGAACCCATTCTCTGGTAAAAGTACTTGTTGGAAGCCCACCAGCATATCCACTAGACCATTTCGGACACGATGATTTTGCAGTGCTATTCAGAGTACACATTTTGCATTTCGTTTGGAAAATAATTTTTATTCAATTTTTGCGTTTTTCAAAAATGTGCCTCTTTGAAACAAAAATCGTAAATGGCAGTTTTGAAGAAAATTCATGCCTCTTTGTGTATATATCAAAATTATTTTGTTTCAAGGAGGCACTTTTTCAGAACATTGGGGATTCCCTATTCAAAAAAAGGAAAATCTGATATATTTTGCCGTAAGACTAATTTTCACATCATTTAACGGCAAATTGGAAGTCAATACACACCTTCCAAATATTGTTTCTCGTTTTGCTTTATATATTGTTGCATTTGAAAAAAATTAATATGAGTTTCTGCAACATAAAAATTCTTCTTTTAATCTGCTACACATTTAGGGAAAATAACAAAAGAACTGCAACACCCTCTTTGTGAATACTGAAAAAAGATCCGAAGTGTTTGAGCATACTAGATGGTTAAGACTGGTAAACTTCTGATGTACATGTACCTTAGTTATCGTATTGTTCCGTGCGATATAGTATTTGTGCAAAAACTATTTCTAAATGCAACAAAACACCGTGACCTACCTTTCGGCAGTTTTTCAAGCGAAGAAAATCGACTCCCCCTGGCGTAAAAAGCGACTCCCTCGTTCTTTTTCGCGACTCCCTCAAAGTAACGGTTTGACACGGTGACTTTGATCTGTTAGATAAAAAAAATACTACAGCTATTGAACGTCTATTTCTAATACCATGAGGGAATATTAATTGTTCTGGCAACTCCTCCGATAGTTTTGAAAATGGGATCTTTTATGCCCAAGTAATCAAAGATTGGAGGGGCTATAGCTTTTGCTCTGCCCATCTGTTTGTCTACAAAAACTTTAACCTTGACCATATATTTGAGTGGGTTGGGTAATGGCTTTGATATTTCAGAGGTGTATCCTTTCTTCGGGTACCACTGATTTGACCTTGAAGTTTAACTCACATTTACCAAAAATTTCCGAACTTTAACCTTGATCATAACTATTAAATAGTTGGTGCAAGGGCTTTCACACTTCTTGCACACGTGTATTCAACGAGACACGACCTTTCAATGGGTTTAAAAATACGTGGCCTTGGAGTCTCAGTGACCCACTTTAAACGAGGCCCATGGGCCACATCGCTCACCTGATTAAATGTCGTCATGATGTTTCATCAGATTTTCCCTTTGTAATACATATTAAGATCTACGCTGCCCCCAGCTAAAAACTGTAACATCGAACACAACTTTTGAGCTGTTAGAACTATGACTTTCAAAGGTGTATTCTTTGTGACAAGAACTTTCTTTAGATAACAACAATTTTTTACCTTGGAGTTTTGTATTTAACAAACTTAAACCTTCGCCATCAGCTGTCATCCGTGTTTCACAATCACAAACACGTTTTTTAGTTAATTTTTCAAACGTACAGATTGCATTATACTAATGCTATTAAACTTTTCCCGATTCTGCCCTGAACCACTGCATATACAAGATAGGTTTTTGTGCTCCCGGAATTGAAGACTCGGGGATATAGCTTTTGACATAAATAATATCCATCTGTCTGAATGGACACAAATTGTTTACCTTATGATTGGCTGCTCCAGCTACTGCTTTTCATATTTCATGCATGTATTCCTTTAGACCTTT
>NW_026925742.1:7500-10714 GCF_032062105.1 Saccostrea cuccullata
CTTTTATTCTTATTCTGACTACTTTTTTATGCTTTGTTAGTATTGTAATTATATGTCACTTTATTGTTTTCATATTCGTCTTCATTACATTTCACTTTGATTTTTATCTTTCTTCATTTTGCCCTTACTTCTATGTTGCTTTATTCTAGTAAATTCATTTTACTTTCTTTTAAATTGATACAGTTTTGTAAATGATTATCTCTATTACGAACGTGAATTCAATCACACAAAGAATGAAGCATATTCAATGAAGACGAATACAAGTTGTCAAAATTTAGTGCCGCATTATAACGCTAGGTGGCACTCAGGGGTGTTCGCTACGAGTGTTGGTAAAACTAGGTAAGCAAACCCGGGCCGGGTTATTCGAGATTTTTCAATTTTCTGCCTTAATACTTTATCAATCGAACATCTGAAGGCCGAATCCGATCACCTGATCCAGTGATGGAAACTCCATATTTATTTTCTCTGGGCACACAGGAATAGCGGCCTCTTTTTTCAGACATAACTTTATATACTTTACTGAATATGTTCATTGAAAGGCCGACCCACTTTTTGTAAGGATAAGGGTCAAATAAGGTTAATGTAGTATAGTAGGGAAAAATTTAAATTTGATACTATAGAAGAAATTGAATCTAACCCAAAACCCACCCACGCCCCCGAAATAGGATTTCAATGGCGTCGGAAGCAAAGTAAAAGTTGGGGCCCGGGGGGGGGGGGGGGGGGGGGCAAACTAATAGAAATATTTTTTAGACATTCAAAAAAAAAAAAAAACTTGACAAGCCAAAAAAAAAAAAAAAGATATGTCCACTGTCCAAACGCAAAAATCCTTTTTAGTTAAGGGGGGGGGGGGTGTTTGAACTTCAGTGCCAATTTTTTTTTCAAAACACAACCACTTTCCCCATTTTAAACCTATACTGCATCGTGTTCATGGAAGGGGGGGGGGGGCTAAACCAACGCAGCAATGTTCAATGTCTATACTAAGTCTATCTTTGGAAAGTAAAGTGAAGGCTAAGCCCCCCTCCCCCTCCCCGGTTCTGACGCCTATGTATTTTCAAGTTTGGACAATTTCCTTGTTTTTTTTTTTTTTTTTGCTTGTCAAGTTGTTTTCAGCCAGGTAGCTTGAATTTTCAAAAACGATACTACGTCACTGTTCTCTCGCCTGAAAAAATATAACTCTATTAAAGTTATTTGTTAGATAATTGAATTCCAGTTTAATTGACATAAAAATGTTAAATATTTTGATACTAGCTACCCCTTATAAATTGAGTTGTTTTTCAGGACCTTCCACTGAGCTGAACTTTATTTCACGACAGATAGTAACTGCTCATGCGTGTGATTCTAGGGACGGGGCTTTGCAAAGGAGTGAGGAGCGTTATGGGTAGGCGAAGTCGGAACCAGGCTACACCCCAGGCATACTAGAAACTCCCCAGTCTTTTTTCTGCTATAATATTTTATATTGAAATAGTACTTTTCCATCAAGAAAAGGAATATCTTTAGTACGCACCGTATTTTACATCAGCCAGGAGATCTAAAAAAAATCTTAAAACTTGAAAATTCTATTTGGTGGTGGTGAAGGGGAAGGGGGGGGGGGTTTCGTCAACTTTTTTCAGTACCAAATATAACTCACTACGTACATGACTTTTAAAATATAAATTGACTATTAGTACTGCAACAAAAAGTGTAAGGGATGGGGGCAACAAGCCTTTCGCTGAACTTTGCCAGTAGTAGAAAGTCTGTCACGTTTAGGAAAATGTTTCGTGGCCACCCTCCGCTCTACCGGTGCAGACGCAGATCAAAATTTTTTTTCTAAGGAGGGGGGGGGGGGGTCCACCCCTGTCAAAAAAAACCCAATTCCAGAAAAACAAAAAAAAAAAAACAAACAAAAAACTTAAACTCGTCCAAACGTGAAAATCCTATTTCTTTGGGGGGTGGGGGTGGGGGTGGGGCTTGTAGTCTATGACTTCTATTGCCTCAAATCCTTCACTTTTCATTCCCATTTCACACACATTCATGTTTACAGGGGAGGGGGGGTCCAAGTTAATTTTTTTCTTGCTTTAGTATATACATTTCTTAACCTTGTAAATTCCAGGGGGGGGGGCGGTTCCTGACACCCCCCGACCCCCCTCTAGATCCGCACATGCGGTGAAAGTTACCCCATAGGAGGTCGTACAGACGGAAGTCAGTATATATATTGAGTCTTGGGGGTGTGATTGTACATTGATAACGTCCCTTTAAATTGGAGAATTTTTAACTCAAATGGAGAAGCCACCTCTTGCTGGTGGAGAGCTGCAAATTTGTCCTATATACCCGGCACTTATAGCCATTGAGCAGGGAGGGATCTTTTTTCTGGCCAGCACCTACTGCGATACGGGACCTCGGATAATACGGTCTAGATCTCATCCGAAGGACCGAACTCCACGTTCCATAGTGGGACTATGATTCGACGTATTGATCGACTACTTACTACTGTGTTTCGTGACTCTAGAGCAGACGCCGTAACCACAGTGCTACGCGGGCGACTGCGGGGGCGAAAAAGGAAGTCATTATCTATTTGTACTCGTGAAGATTATCTATGTTTAACTAAATGGTTAAAATGATTTAAATATTAACCACAATTAAAATGATATCATTTAACGGATAACTTTTCTTCAAAAGCTGAAAACGTTAGTATATAAACATTGTTTTACGATTTAAACAAGTATATACTGACAAAACGTCAGAGTTACTCAAGCTGTAGAAAGCAAAATTATTAAATAAGAAATGAAAGACAATGACAAAAAGTTTTGATTTATTTAAATTGCAGAGAATTTGAGCAAAAACAGACATAAGAAATAGTGTAGAACAGCATGGAGAATAAAAAATACAGTATGCCAACTCACAAATCAAATAATTCTGTCTTTTTTAATGACTTTACGATCAAATTATCATGTCACTTGATATTTTTTAAATTCGAGAGTTTTGAAGTCTATTCATCTCAATTAAAGCATCGGTTGGTGCTGTTATTGAGGAAGGAGAGAAGTTCACCAAGGCCAATCCTGACAATTTTTTAACACGCGATAAGCCAACATACGCCATCCCCTGTTGGAATATTTTTTTCCCAATGTCCAGTACAACACGTTCTAGAGTCATTCCTTGAGCTTTGTGTATTGTAACTGCCCAAGAGGGAATTAGTGGAAACTGTGTTCGAAGAACTATTTGTCCAGTTTTAAGAGTA
>NW_026925743.1:0-10707 GCF_032062105.1 Saccostrea cuccullata
TATAAATATGATAAATTATGGCTTTGTCATTCTTGAGAAGAAGATCTCGATGTTCAAAGAATTTTCCTATATATTTCTATGTAAAACTTTGGTCGGCCATTTTGGCCCCGCTCTACCCCCGGGGGTCATGATTTGAACAAACTTGAATATACACTACCTGAACATGCTTCCATATAAATATGATGAATTATGGCTTTGTCATTCTTGAGAAGAAGATTTTTAAAAAAAATTTCCTATATATTTCTATGTAAAAGTTTGGTCGGCCATTTTGGCCCCGCCCTACCCCCGGGGGTCATGATTTGAACAAACTTGAATCTACACTACCTGAGCATGCTCCCATATAAATATGATGAATTATGGCTTTGACATTCTTGAGAAGAAGATTTTTAAAGAATTTTCCTATATATTTCTATGTAAAAGTTTGGTCGGCCATTTTAGCCCCGCCCTACCCCAAGGGGTCATGATTTGAACAAACTTGAATCTACACTACCTGAGGATGTTTCCCCATATGTTTCATCTTTCCTGGCACAGTGGTTCTTGAGAAGAAGATTTTTAAAATATGCCACCAAATTTTCATTAATTCCCAATTATCTCCCCTTGAATGAGGGCGTGGCCCTTCATTTGAACAAACTTGAATCCCCTTCACCCAAGGATACTTTGTGGCAAGTTTGGTTGAAATTGGCCCAACGGTTCTTGAGAAGAAGTCGAAAATGTGAAAAGTTTACAGACAGACAGACGGACAGACGGACGCCGGACAAAATGTGATCAGAAAAGCTCACTTGAGCCTTCGGCTCAGGTGAGCTAAAAACTTAGATTTTGAAATAATGCCTCATATATTTATAGCACCAACGGATCCGTTTCTTATTCGGAACTGGTCAAATAACTGTGGTGTATTATATATATTTTAAGTATGACCATCGTCTCAAGTCACGGTCCGGAGTCCTCATAGTTCTCTCTCTCTCTCTCACCAGAATGGGAGAGGATCGTACATTTTGGCCGTGGTTTGCCACGATGAAGTACCACATAACATATTAGATACTACGATATATATCAGGCGCGGATTCAGGAATTGAAGTTAAAGGGGACGCAAAAAGTAGGCAGGGAGTCTGGGGCCCGCCCTGAGACCCCCAGTGGGTCTAAAGCGAAGCCCTGGTCGGGGCCCAGGGGCAATAGCCCCCGGTACTTCCTGGATTCTAGAGATGTTGTGAGGTAAATACGTATGAGGAAAAATGGATAGTTTTCGATTTATAATGATCGCAACGAGGTTGGAGGTGGTATATTAGTGGAAAGGGGGGGGGTCAATAAAAAGATAAATTCATGTAAATAATAAAATAAAAATATAAAATCTTTATACCGGTAGTTACTTTTGACCTAAAATATAATTGCTCCGATCACAAAATATACAAAACGCTACATTATAACCTAGCAAATTTAAGAAACTTTACAAAGTAAAAAGCTACATGTACCACTAAAGCACGATTTTAGAAAGATTTCAACTCCATGAAAAATAATTTACCATAGTGTGCTACTTAAACTGTACAACTCAGGTTCTTAAAGAAATAAATCAACCTCAAAAGCACTGTAAATATTTACTATCAGATTTGCGTAAACTTAAAACATTAATATACAGGTGTACAAACAGGCTTGTAATTTTACACAGGTTGACAGTGCCAGGACAATCTGCTATAATCACACCACCAAAATTAATGTTTGCTGCATGAGTATTGAATATTTGAACACAGTAATTTTCTTGTTAAATCATACAATTACACAGGTCACATTTATCATAATTTTTTTAACAATATTGTCACAGAATCACACACATTCTGTATTATTAGATGTGACAGCACAATCAGCACTCTTCCCATGGATTAAAACTCATTATTGGATAAAAAAATCTTTATCAAATAATTGGATGGAAATAGTTGTAGTTAATGTGTAGATTATTTTTAGACATAACAATCAGTGACATTCCGTCACTGAAATTAATATCATAATTCAGTTTATATTATAATTTTGATGAATGAGGTACAATATTTTACCAAATTTGTTTGTATGCCATTTGGAAGAATTTTTTTCCCATGCACCAGAAAAAAAGCAAATAAACAATTAAGAAAAAAAATAATCGGCTGAGATCATAAAAATAAAAAAAATTTTTAAACAAAATTCATAACAAGTCATTCAGAAGCCATTTTTATAACACATATTAACATAACACAGTGATAAAATATGAAACAACCAAACTTCTGACATCATCAAACCTAGAATATATTGCACACCTGACTTTATTCATGTTATTGAACTTAGAATTTATTGCACTTCGTCTGGAATGTTAGTCAATAAGGCCCAGCCACAAAGATTTATACGGAGAGCCATTCACACGAATGATTTCAAAATTCTACTGTCCGATAAAATATATATTCCCTTTCAAAACAACATTTAGCATAAACGGCAATTATTGTAGACACGATAAAATGAAACAGTGACCCAGTTTACCTTCATTTCTTATAATGCCATTTTCAGATATATAAGTTACAATGTACATGATTCAAATATAGTAACCTTGTCTTTATAAAGGAAAATTTTAATATCTTTACACTGTTTCCTATATACACATAAAAAAACACCCAATCAAGTGGCATCAATTCAAAAATAATATCTCAGACGGGTTTGGAACCCATGTCGATTGGAATAGAAAGGATTGACCAGCCATCCACAATGAATGTCATGTAATGTATAGCTTATAGTATTGCACAGGTACATAATGCTGACAAACTGTAACATTTATATTACATGTAATTCACAAACGTTTCTCAATAGATAATCATAAAGCTGAAAAATTTGGAATATTTGGATTTAACAGAATAACAGTACAGTAAAACTCGTTTAGTACGAACACGGATATAGCGAATTCACGGATATAGCGAAGTTTTTCTGGGTCCCCGGCAAAATTCTAAACAAATCTTTGTAAAATTTTACGGTTATAACGAACTCTGATATAATGAATTTACGGATATAGTGAACTCATTTTGAGTCCCATTGAAGTTAGATATAATGAAATTTCCATCTTTTATAACGAACTCTCGAAGATTATAAAAAAATGATAAAATTAATCTAGCCTTACTTCCTTTTAGCATTTGAATATAAAATTCAATTCATAATAAAACCTTAGTTATCGAAGATATGTTTTGTAATATTTGCTTCCCTAACATATTTGGTAGTAATACTTGAAGGAAAGCATGCATATTGCGAATTCGCTGTAATGGTCATACGAATTCGTTAAATGGTTATAACGAATTACGGACATAGCAAATTAAATTCACAGGTCCCCAGGACTTCGCTATAACCGAGTTTTACTGTACATATTCTAGATAAAATCTCTCAAAGCGGAAAAAAAATATCACTCAAAGAGGAAAGAAAAAATATCAGCAAAAGATGTAACTTGCAAGAGTTCATTTACATGAGCTTCTTATTAAATTTTTTATATCTTATTTATGGTAATAATACCATATTGCATGTGAATGCCTAAAAGCTAAATATCAGAAGAAAGTCTATTAAAAAAATTCCATGAAGTATACCTTGTACAATGCAAAAAATAAATATAAACATTAAACTTTGCTATGGTACCTCATGGTTCATATCAAAAATATGCATCAACAATCATTTTCAAATTAGATATTCCTTGAAAAAATTTTATGTACATTGTATATTAATTTAAAAGTATGCATAAAATTAATCTGGACTTTTGGGACATTTTTTTGCACAGAGTAGATTTTTAAGCCACAACAATAACAAAAGCTTGATAAGCCCTCTATTATCATCCACCTATGTATATAACAGTTGTCTGAGTATCACAACAGTCTTGGTTTAGCTATCTTCTTCATCAACATCCGATGCTGTTGTAGATATTGTCATTGATGTGTTCTCTACTTTCATGAACACTTGCAGTAAGTTCTGAATTTCCTCTAGTAACGGTTCACATAGTTTTTGATAACCTGCGTTCGTAAGATGAAGATAATCATACATGTCGGTATGGCTGATGAGACCATTTTCTCGGACAAACATGGATGCTTCTACATTCAGGAAACTAACATTAGGCATGTTTTCAATTTTTTGTGACAAATTAAAATTTATTTCTGCATTTTTCTCTCGTAATTTGTTTGGTTTTTCTCCCCTGGGTGGTAATCCCTGAAAATGTAAGAAATAAATTGTCAACATTTCCAATCAACCTACTTGTAGCTTGGATATATGGTACATGTCTATACATACACCATTTGAATTCGTATGTAATTTACATAGTATATATGCAGCTATGTGTATACTTTTGTGTATATTGAATGCACTAATGAACCATAGAAATCATCTAGTTACTATGGCAATGATTTGTGTATTATTCTGTTTATCTTATTACCATGACGATGATTTGTGTGCTATTCTGTTTATCTAGTTACAATGGCAATGATTTGTGTGTTATTCTGTTTATCTAGTTACCGTGACAATGATTTGTGTGCTCTTCTGTTTATCTTATTACCATGACGATGATTTGTGTGCTATTCTGTTTATCTAGTTACCATGACGATGATTTTATGCTTTTCTGTTTATCTAGTTTCCATGACAATGATTTGTGTGTTATTCTGTTTATCTAGTTACCATGACAATGATTTGTGTGTTATTCTGTTTATTTTGTTACCATGACAATGATTTGTGTGTTATTCTGTTTATTTAGTTACCATGACAATGATTTGTGTGTTATTCTGTTTATCTAGTTACCATGACAATGATTTGTGTGCTATTCTGTTTATCTAGTTCCTAGACAATGATTTGTGTGCTATTCTGTTTATCTAGTTACCATGACAATGATTTGTGTGCTATTCTGTTTATTTTGTTACCATGACAATGATTTGTGTGTTATTCTGTTTATTTTGTTACCATGACAATGATTTGTGTGTTATTCTGTTTATCTAGTTACCATGACAATGATTTGTGTGTTATTCTGTTTATTTTGTTACCATGACAATGATTTGTGTGTTATTCTGTTTATCTTGTTACAATGATTTGTGTGTTATTCTGTTTATCTAGTTACCAAATGATTTGTGTGTTATTCTGTTTATTTTGTTACCATGACAATGATTTGTGTGTTATTTTGTTTATTTTGTTACCATGACAATGATTTGTGTGTTATTCTGTTTATTTTGTTACCATGACAATGATTTGTGTGTTATTCTGTTTATCTAGTTACCATGACAATGATTTGTGTGTTATTCTGTTTATTTTATTACCATGACAATGATTTGTGTGCTATTCTGTTTATCTAGTTACCATGACAATGATTTGTGTGTTATTCTGTTTATCTAGTTACCATGACAATGATCTGTGTGTTATTCTGTTTATCTAGTTAGGCTGTTTAAAGTTAATTCTACGTTTAACGTCACATCTAAAGTTCAAAACCTACGAGGGAGGGAGGAAAAAAATAAACAAACAAAATTTTCAAACAATTGTGAATTTATTCAAATTAACCTATTCAGTACATTAAAAACATTACAATTAAGTAATAAGAGCATTTAATTGAAATAACACCTAAGATTAATTTCCTTAGCAGAGTTTTTCCTTAGTATGTAAATCAGTTTGAGTCCTATTGTTAGCAAACAATGTAGTCTAAGACCGAATGTGCAGGAAAGTGGCTTTTAACTAGGCCTCAGTTGTCCTTTGGATTTATATTGCCACACGTCCATGGTACCCTGGAGGCAAATGCTTCTTCTTGTGGGAAAAGTTGATCAATATCTACAATCAAAATTATTGATGACAATATTTAAAAGTGTTCATGTTGAAATATCCTCAAATTGAATTATATCATATTTTTTCTTAGTACTAGATCTACTAGCATTAAGTTTTGAAAGTGTGAATACTAATATTTGGACCATACTGATAGCTGTTAGATTATCTTTAATACCTTGAATTCCACACAAAAGACAGGATTCTTCACATCTTGGAATACCCCAACCACTTTCCTTACTCTCCTTCACTTGAAAGGCCCTATCTTCGGTAAGCTTCTCCCTGCTCAAATGGTTATGACAAGTATATTATCTTTCCCATAAATTGTAGCTATTTGTAGGTACATAAATTATGAAGAAATCAATTACTTTACTCATTACTGTTCCTTTCGATTTTTACAGAAATATTTTTAATATGAAACATATTAGTAAGATTTAAATGATGCTTTTCACTGTATATAAATCTTGGTTTTTGACACAGTTTCCACTCAGTAAAAAAAGTTTTTCGATTCTCTCCAAAATACAATGAAAAGTTCAGCCAATAGAATCACGAACTGAGAGTCTGTCACTGTCAGTCTGTACATATGATTCGAAGACTGACAAAAAAAATCAACAAACAAGACTTTGTCATTAATATAATCATAAAATAATCTATTTTTTACTTACATTTATGGTTCCAAACTCTTTAATTATCTAGTTTTCATTAATAAGACACCAACTGCCTTAACTGCGGCTATCAAAGCACATTTTCTATCACTACGGGAAGCAGAATTCAGTCGCTAATTGAAGAATCAAACCGGAACGGACATACGGAATTCCGAATTGTTTGTTTTTTTCAAAGACGAATTTCTCATAAACCTACGCGCGCGGGTGACGTTAAACGTAGTTTTAATTTTAAACAGCCTTACCATGACAATGATTAGTGTGCTATTCTGTTTATCTAGTTACCATGACAATGATTTGTGTGCTATTCTGTTTATCTAGTTACCATGACAATGATTAGTGTGCTATTCTGTTTAGTTACCATGACAATGATTTGTGTGTTATTCTGTTTATCTAGTTACCATGACAATGATTTGTGTGCTATTCTGTTTATCTAGTTACCATGACAATGATTTGTGTGCTATTCTGTTTATTTAGTTACCATGACAATGATTTGTGTGCTATTCTGTTTATCTAGTTACCATGACAATGATTTAGGTGCTATTCTGTTTATCTAGTTACCATGACAATGATTTGTGTGTTATTCTGTTTATCTAGTTACCATGACAATGATTAGTGTGCTATTCTGTTTATCTAGTGATTACCATGACAATAATTTGCATGCTATTCTGTTTATCTAGTTACCATGACAGTGATTTGTGTGCTGTTCTGTTTATGTAGTTACCATGACAATGATTTGTGTGCTATTCTGTTTATCTAGTTACCATGACAATGATTTGTGTGCTATTCTGTTTATCTAGTTACCATGACAATGATTAGTGTGCTATTCTGTTTATCTAGTTACCATGACAATGATTTGTGTGTTATTCTGTTTATCTAGTTACCATGACAATGATTTGTGTGTTATTCTGTTTATCTAGTTACCATGACAATGATTTGTGTGCTATTCTGTTTATCTAGTTACCATGACAATGATTTGTGTGCTATTCTGTTTATTTAGTTACCATGACAATGATTTGTGTGCTATTCTGTTTATCTAGTTACCATGACAATGATTTAGGTGCTATTCTGTTTATCTAGTTACCATGACAATGATTTGTGTGTTATTCTGTTTATCTAGTTACCATGCCAATGATTAGTGTGCTATTCTGTTTATCTAGTGATTACCATGACAATAATTTGCATGCTATTCTGTTTATCTAGTTACCATGACAGTGATTTGTGTGCTGTTCTGTTTATGTAGTTACCATGACAATGATTTGTGTGCTATTCTGTTTATCTAGTTACCATGACAATGATTTGTGTGCTATTCTGTTTATCTAGTTACCATGACAATTATTTGTGTGCTATTCTGTTTGTTCTGTATGACGTTGACGATTTCCATGATCCCGTCCGTCACTTCCTCTGCTGTGTTAGTGTAGTTGTTTGTGCCAGCAAGAACAACCACTACCTGAAACAAGAGAGAAAATTCAAAGTGCAAGGAGTGATAAAAGATGTTTGTGGACTGGCCCAATAAAATCACTTTAATCTCAAACTCTGTATACTTTCTTACAGTGCCATTGCACACATAACTGTCAATAACAATTTAACTTGATATTTAATGACAAATTACATTACTGACTATTCAAAAACATGTTTTGCATATCTAGCACAATCACAAATCATTAATTTAAATTGAAGTAAACAAGACTTAGAAATTAAACAAAATCTAATTTTCTATTCAAAGGCTTGGCAAAGGAGCATCCCCTAACATATGGGTAAACAAGGACCGGGGATATTTCCAAAGAATGTGATTCTGGGAATATTTTGTAAATGTTAAAAGGAAATATATAATGTTTTTAACTTTAAAATATCATCCTTCCTGTTGCAACATTTATGTTATTAAGAAATTAAGATAACTTTCCATCCATTAACCTTACTTTGGCTTCTAGTGTGTCCAGCTCTCCATTCATCAACCTCCACAAGATATTCTGAGTCTGGTCGCCTCTGATCCCAAAGTTCAGACAGTGTAGAGGCTCAAACATACTCTCCCATACCTGTTACGGTTTATTCAAGCTATTCCCACTTTTTGAAAATCTGGTAGAAAAAGGTAAAATTTCACGTGGGAATAGGTGGAATTTTTGCGTAAACAAATAATTAGCTGAATAAACATGTCATTTACTGTAAAAACAGTAATTATATATTAAACCACTGTGGGAGTTATAGAGGACAGGTAAATATGCTATTTTAAATTTAAAAATCTGGCTTTTTACTTCTATTTCAATGAGAAATTAGACTTTTTCAAATGAAAATAGCAGATAAATTATTTGCTTTAAAAAAGTGAGTTTAAGTATATTTTTAGTATATTATTCTGTTAAACTTTTTATTTATTTTTAACTCCAGTTATTTATATGCATTTCTTTCATATATTTATTTTATTTTTTAAATATTATAAATATTTTTTTGATAAATATATTTATTTTCTGTCTTAAAATGTACAAAATACTGGTAAAATACAGGTAAATCTAAGATGGGATGTAATTACTCTAATTACTGTAAAAACCAATTAACTACTCAAAACATCTATTGTTATTTGCAAGTGGGAATAGGTGGAATTGAGATTTTTAAAAAGTGGGAATAGCTAGAAGACACCCCTGTTACATAGGATGGTTTGTTCCCGTTTTGCACACATTTGAATTACAGGTAATTATAAAATGTGTGAAAAACGGGAATTTGACCAGGTGAGATAATTAGTTAATTGCTATAGTCTATACTATACTTAGTAAGTATTTGAAAGGTGAACTTACAGTGAAAAATAAGAGAATAAATACAAAGTTAATGTATTTGATTATCCATGTTATCTAATGATTTTAACATCTTCTTGGCTCTGGCATTATTTTCAAATTAATTTTTATTCACTATTTTCTTTATTATATGTTAAATCTTTAATTCATCTAGAATTTTATCAAGATTGAAAAGTATTCTTTTTTTTTAAGAAATTGGACTTAATTAATAAATAATATTAGACAAATATTAATAATTTATTCAATAAAATCAAATATTTTCCTATAAATATATAGAATTTTAATGAAATGTTTATAAAATGTATTAAACCTCTTAAAAATACATTAAGCTAAATCAGGTATTCCCAGGTAAATCCAGGTAAATCCAAACCAGAAATCAGACTATAAATGCTATCAAAACACACTTCACACCTATTGTTCTATACCTAAAACTTGTGTGATTTTTTTTTAAACTTAATAATATCCATGATATCTATGTAAACTGTAATCTGGATCTGCAGTTACAAGGAATTTAAAAAATAAATACAATCTTCAAGTTGTGTGTATCATGTGTAACTGTATGTGTGAAAATTTATTTACAGCAGGTCTTTAATTACTCTGCCTTAAAATTTCCATATGATAACAACATTTACTTTAAGCTATATAGTATGTTAACTGCAAATGACTGTGTAGAAAATTGATAAAATCTTGTTTTTACGTACATTTGTTTGTGCCAATCTCTGAATAAGAGAATCGCCTACAAACAACACCTCTGGCTCTCTCTCCCTGCCTTCTGTAATAAAGCGATTGTGCTGAAAATGTGAAAACATTTCAAATTGTTAGATTCTGTTGAAAATATGCAAATTTTTATCAAATTGTTCTAAAATATGAGTAACTATTTGTCCAAATTCAATTGTTAAGGACTTAAATACTCAACATGAGCATTTGACTATTGTATACGTTTTTTTTAAGTATGGTTGAAACTTAACCTGTTCTAGACAAAAACTTTGACCTAATTAGATATTATCACCTGTTTGCATTTCTGAATTCCTCTAAATGCATGATTCATGGGAGATTTGTCCAAATGGGCTTACAAAATTTATCCAAGACTGAAATTACTCTAGACAACAATTTTACCCTGTTCAATCTTCTCATATTAGTCAGTACCAAACAATTTTCATCTAGATAGCATCAGCTGTCCCTGATTTTAAATTCATTTTTTAACCTGAACAACCATCTAAATTCATGCAGTGCCACTAAAATACATTTCAATGCAGAATCCGAAGAAGTGTCATTCTAATATAGCATAAGGTCTCCCTGACTTTTGTGTGATTGCACATTGTGGTTAACCCTGACAGGAAGACATCCGCATTTGAACTTTTACTTTATTATGGTTTGCAGCTAAGTGTAATGTTTCACATTACATCATGATCTAGTTGACAGCTGCGCTCAAGGTAACTTTCTTCTTATCCCTGATTGGTTGCTCATGCAACAGACTATTTCCGTGTCAA
>NW_026925744.1:0-10551 GCF_032062105.1 Saccostrea cuccullata
TAACCTGCAGTACCTCACTCTTAAGAAACATTCAAATATCAAAATACAAATGGCTTGAACATAAATCTCTGAAAGTTCTTCATCCCTCCATTTCTCAGTCTTGTTGAAACCCTTAATCCCTCACAGTCACAATGCAGTCCCAACCCTTGATACCTTAAAGTGTCTATGTGTCAGCAAGCGCTTTATGGGTGAATTTAAAATGAATGATCCACTAAATGAATTTTTGAATAGATATTGGATAAAAAAGTTTCAGACCTTTTTTAAGTGAAAGAGCAAGAAGCTACATTTTTGACTTGTAATGCACATGCTGCTTGTATGGCGTCATCAATCCTGCCATGTTGAATGAATGGAAACTTCAGATTTACTATGTTTTTTCAATACAGAATATTGTTATCATTATCTAAATATACATATTTAAGTGCATATACTTATCATGAACTTTTTTTCATCAAAAAGACTTTGTCTGATTCTATTTTACATCAGGCACATGTTGCAGTGAAAGCAAACGTTTTTATAAACAACAACAACGATTAAGAACCATCTTCACAACACACTGTCCAATATCTGTTTTTATGTTATTTAGATTAGTCTGCTCTTAGATTTAATATAAATTGAAATATCTGTATATTCGCATGTCTCAAAGCATTAATTTATTTTCAGAATATGCCACATGCCCCTATACCCTCTGACAAATTGGACCCTGAAATAAATCATTTTTGGAAGGGGCACCTTACATCATTATAAATATGTATACTAGCGGATAATAGAAATTGTACATTATATAAAATTTAGTAATTCTTTCCTATATTTATTGTTTTTTTAGTCAAATGTAAATAATTGATAAAGGTGATATTTTTTAACAATATAGGATAGAACCTGACTCTGATGCATGGGCTTTTCATAGTTCATAGTGAGCACAAGTTGTTTATTGATGTGTTCATACGCACTGCCCAAAACTGTTTGGAGAAAGAACTGTATAAGATTTAATTGGACTCTAATCATTAAAAAAAACACTTTAGTTTTGACCAAATTTACCCTTTTGTCATGCCACAACTCAGCGAAAACCAACATAATATTGCTTTGGGATGCTTTAAGCTGAAATTGCACAAAATATCCTTGCAAGACACTATGGAGTTCATCATAACACCATCCAATCATTAAGGCCACATTTTCAACAGTCTGGTAACACCCAGGATCAACCACGTTCTGAGCGACCTCATGTGACGTCATGTCGACAGGACAACCACATTAGACTTGTGCATCTAACAAACCAGAAGTCTCTGTCGAGACTGAAGCTCTACTGGTTTGTACTTATAGCAAAGGAAGAGAAAAGTACTTAATCAGTTGGAAATGGAAACTTTTCAACAGCAATAAATAGAATAATGATCCTTGATTAAGTCTCTTTATGTTCTTAGTGCAGTCTACTTGCATGCCACATTTTTATTATAATCAGACTAAAATTGTATTTGGAGTAGCATTTTGAAAGAATTTCACAGAAATTTCTATTTTTAGTAACCACGGCAACACCGTTCATCGAAATCAAAAACCGATACACAGAATTATGTATCTTATTGTAGTCTACTTGTGTGCCAAGTTATATTGAAATTAGACCAAAACTGTAGGAGGAGTAGCATTTTGAAAAATTGTTTACAGACAGACGGACAGACGGACGGACGCCGGACGCATTACTATCGCATAAGCTCTTCTGGTCTCTGACCAGTAGAGCTAAAAATGGGTTCCACGGCAAACATGGCTAAAGTGAATTTCTTTTTTAAGTGGGTCAAAGTCTAAGGTCAAAAATATATACTTTATAACAAAAAAAGAAACACATAAATTATATATTATTATAACAGTAACTTGATCCAAAGGGTCATATCACGTCGAGTTGACAGGCGCATCTAACGAGACGAGTTTGATCTGATGATCTGCGCCTGTCAATGAGACGTGATACGTACGGCTCTTCGGATCAAGTTACTGTTATAATGATAAATTTATTATGTACCCCCTCATAACTAGCAAAATATAGCAAAAGAAAACTTTAGAGATCAGTTGCATATTACATTTATCCATAAAACAAAGCATAACTAGTGTTAATTGTAACGGGGACCGTTACAGATGTTCCCCAAACGCTTCCCAACTCCCTTTTTGTAAATAATTCATGGAAGACTTTTTAAAAATATGTTCAGTATTAAAGGATTTCATCATATAATTATTAAAACTACAATGATATCAACTATATGTCATTTAATGCATTGTACGCGCAAGCACGTGCATGCACATGCAAGATGATCATGGCATGTTGTCTAAACCATTAACATATCTATATTTTGTAAGAATCAATAAAAAATCTTTAAAATATATATGCTACTGTTTCTTAAGTATACTGGTCATTTTGCGTATTTCGCGCGTGCACGTGCATGCATGCATGTTCGTGCATTCAATTTTGATAGTACCAAAATGTAGGAATCAATTATACCTAATCATACTCTAAATTTCACCCGTTTTGTTGAAAACTAAGAAAGTTATAGGCATTCCAAGTTTCAGCCAATCAGATTGCAGCACACATGCATGCGCATGCTTTCATGCTAATTCTTATATATCATGCTGTAGATCTTTATAATGTATAAGCATGCTGGAAATTCCAAAGAATTCTGTCGAAAAACAAGAAAGATATTAAGACTAGTTTCAGCCAATCAGAGAGAAGGGCATGTGCATGCGCGTGAGATCTTGCTATTTTGACCATGCCCTCTTGTCTATGCTTCTAATATATCCTTATATTATGAGTTTCAAAGCATTTCATAAAAAATTAAAAAGTTACGTCTATATCAATTATATTGGACATTTCTTGTGTTGCACGTGCGTGCTCTTGGAAGCACACGTGCATGCGCATGCTTTCATGATAATTCCTATATATCAGGCTGTAGATCTCCCTAATGTATGACTAAGTTCAAAATTTCAAAGTATTCTGTCGAAAAACAAGAAAGATATGGAGACTTTAGTTTCAGCCAATCAGAGCGAAGCGCATGTGCATGCACGTGAGATCTTGCAATTTTGACCATGTCCTCTTGTCTATAATATGTACATATCCTTATATTAGGCTGTTTAAAATTAAAACTACGTTTAACGTCACCCGCGCGCGTAGGTTTATGAGAAATTCGTCTTTGAAAAAAACAAACAATTCGGAATTCCGTATGTCTGTTCCGGTTTGGTTCTACAATTAGCGACTGAATTTTGCTTCCCGTAGTGACAGAAAATGTGCTTTGATCAAGGCAGTTGGTTTCTTATTAAAGAAAACTAGTGAATTAAAGATTTTGGGACCATAAATGTAAGTAAAAAATAGATGATTTTATGATTGAAGTTAATGACAAAGTCTAGTTTGTTGATTTTTTTTTGTCAGTCTTCAAATCACATGTTCAAACTGACAGTGACAGACTCTCAGTTCGTGATTTTATTGGCTGAACTTTTCATTGTATTTTGGAGAGAATCGAAAAACTTTTTTACTGAGTGGAAAGTGTGTCAAAAACCAAGATTTATATACAGTGAAAAGCATCATTCAAATCTTATTTAATATGTTTCATATTAGAAATATTTCTGTAAAAATCGAAAGGAACAGTAATGAGTAAAGTAATTGATTTCTTCATAATTCATGTACCTACAAATAGCTACAATTTTTTGAAAAGATAATACTTGTCATAACCATTTGAGCAGGGAGAAGCTTACTGAAGATACGGCCTTTCAAGTGAAGGAGAGTAAGGAAAGAAATTGGGGTATTCCAAGACGTGAAGAATCCTGTCTTTAGTGTGGAATTCAAGGTATTAAAGATAATCTAACAGCTATCAGTATGGTCCAGATATAAGTATTCACAATTTCAAAACTTAATGCTAGTACATCGAGTACTAAGAAAAAATACGACATAATTCAATTTGAGATATTTCAACCTACATGAACAGTTTTAAATATTGTCATCATTAATTTTAATTGTAGATATTGATCAACTATTCCCACAAGAAGAAGCATTTGCCTCCAGGGTACCATGGACGTGTGGCAATATAAATCCAAAGGACAACTGAGGCCTACTTAAAAGCCACTTTCCTGCACATTCAGTCTTAGACTACATTGTTTGCTAACAATAGGACTCAAACTGATTCACATACTAAGGAAAAACTCTGCTAGGGAAATTAATCTTAAGTGTCATATCAATTAAATGCTCTTATTACTTAATTGTTATGTTTTTAATGTAATGAATAGGTTAATTTTAATAAATTCACAATTGTTTAAAAATTTTGTTTGTTTATTTTTTTCCTCCCTCCCTCGTAGGTTTTGAACTTTAGATGTGACGTTAAACGTAGAATTAACTTTGAACAGCCTTATGAATTTCAAAACATTTCATCAAAAAATAGAAAAGTTACGGCTATATCCATTATATTAGTCATTTCACGTGTTGCACGTGCGTGCTCTTGCAAGCACGTACGTGCAAAATGACCTTCGTTCCGCAAATCTACATAACATGCCTAGTGACCCTAGAAAGGTTTTACCTTGTTCAAAAGTGTAGTTTACAAGATCACTCGAGGAAAAGATTTTCCCAGGAAGAAGAAAAATAATAATAAGGTTGCCATGGCAACAAATAAGTCTTCCGTTCCTCTAAATCTGTAAGAATATGCTTTTTTTGTGCAAAAAACATAGATTACTTGATATCATATGTACTCAAAAAGGTCTTTCAGTACTTTAGGTACTTTGATTTTCATGATCAATCTTGTTCTGATGCATTTTGGCACTCATAAGAGCTACACATGTATCATAGACAAACCAACAGAGGAACGAACACCGTACTCTCATAAACTTCACTGTGTTTATGTTCTGGCCCAATTGTGTTGGTGTTATAAAAAATGTCATGAACTAAGTTAGCACCACATTATAAACGTAAAGTCGTTGATTTTCAAAGTAATACTATCAAAATTTGCCAGCAGAAAGATAATTCAATTACAGAAGTTATTCAGCAATCAATTAATATACATTTATTGACTGAGTTCGAGGGCAACATGCGTTTTGTCGGACCCAAGAATCAAACTGTTTGCCTGAGGTCTTTAGGCCGAAGGCAGACAGCTTGGTTCGAGGGTTCGACAAAACACATTTTGCCCAAGAACTCTGTCAATACAAGTTTTGTTATACCTTTCATTTTATTTTATATTTTTTGACATACATGTATTTTGTACTATATTCCGTAATGTAACATCAGGTCTGTCACTGTTTTACACCAACGAATGAAAATGAGATTAAGCTCCGCCCATTCTGTGACGTAAGCGGTCCAACATCTCTCCGAGAGATCCAACATCTCTCTCTGCGGTCCAACATCGATTTTTTTTATGCCCGCTCAGCAAAACATTAAAAATGTTAGACTTTTTTTGGTATAGATGTGTATAGGAACAAATATTTAAAGGTATAACAAGTTGCTGTCCTTTAAAAAAGGACTGCAATACGTGGACCATATGCATGTTTTTTCTAACTGAAATTCAATTAAGAAAATTTCTAGGTGTAGGGCATGTAGGATTGTTCACTTTTTCTACAATGATCTGCCTGCTTTATAACTGATTGTAGTCTCAAAGCAAAATTGTGAAATTTATCTCCGATTAGCGACCTTTTATAGTTTCGTCAGTTATTTTGCTACGTGTAACTCATACTGACTTGGACTTGACATCTGTTCTGTATTTATACGGAAGAAATTTATCATTAAAAAAATAGAGATCTGATGGTTTACGAGAAGCACAGCTCTTTAGTACGCGGATTTTTTTGTCGGATCCCCCCCCCCACACACACACATATTAAAAGCATTTGCTACAGACCTTTATCAAACCATTTTTTGTTTGCTGAAACACTAAATTATTTTGCGAGCCTTGATGCACAAAACTAATGCCGGCGAAAACTTGCTTTATCTTTTAAAAGCTATCTCTATTCGTTGAATGACGTTCAGATTGTTAAGTTACATGTATCTATTTACTTTCTATAACTTCTTAAAATGCTTGTACCATAGAATCAATATCAAGTTTGTATATAAAAGTATATGTAAAAGAGAGAAAATCGGATCTGCCAATGAATATGTAAATGCGATATTCAGAATTAAAAGCGCGATTTCCCAATGAATGGTATATTTTAATTCGAATAGGTCGAATTATTCTACGGGCAAGTTACCTAAGGTGCGAACTTTCTAGCATTCTCGCGCATGCGTAGCCTGTCGTTTGCCCAGGGCATACGGTTTAACCTCGCTTATATATTTACTGTGTGGACCTCAGGGTCCACAACAATTGATTATATTTTGTTTAACTCCCTCTCAAGAATTTTTCACATGAAGAAACCTCCACTCGCCGGTGGAGATTGCAAAATGTTGTCCTATAATTTGGGGCTTATCGTCATTGAGCAGTGAGGAATCTTTTTGAGCCAGTACCATCTGTTACACAGGACCTCGATTTAAACGATCTCATCTGAAGGACCGGTCTCCACGTCCCAAAACTGAGGTCCATAATACAGATACATGATGCTCTAGCCATGTTTTTATTTTATTTTTCATTTCACAAATTTGTTGCATCAGATTTTCTGAAAGATCATACTTAATAAAGATCATTCCGAACAACTTTATTGCAATTCCTACAGCGGCCGGTGATTTTGATTGACAGGTCAATACATGTGCACTTAGTGTGATACTTCTTAAGCAGAAAAATATACAGAGAGCAACTATGACGGACTATGAAATCAGAAAATATTTAATAAAAAATGGGTACAACTGATATAGAACTGATTTTTTGTCTATGTAAATTGATAGTATAATCCGAATAAAAGTGAATCTCTCTCTCTCTCTCTCTCTCTCTCTCTCTCTCTCTCTCTCTCTCTCTCTCTCTCTCAGACATGTAAATTTCAGTATCTTGCGTAATGAAAAATCTACGATAATAGAATATGAAATCCTGTATACATGTTAATGGTAATTATAACCAAATGTTCCAGATTTAATTGTATAACGAATTTATAATTCAAATGCCTATAGTTGCGTGAATGTCTCAGAATATAAATCAAGAGAGGGGGGGCTTCAAAAGAATTACATACTCAGTAATTTTATGTTTTTGAATTATAAGGAAAATATGTAAGGTTGCATGTACATACATATAATCATATAGCATTGCATAAAATTGTGTTCATTCGTATACTTTTAATATCTAACATTTCAACAGAACTTTGCAGATGTTTTTGTATCATGTTTTTAGAGAAGCACTATTTCAGACAGAAAAACGTAACTTTTACATAATGTTAACCGTTTGAGTACAAGTATTTCACAAAAATCCAAGAATCGCTTTTCTTATCTTTAATAGTTTCTCGGGAATATAAAAGTATAGATCATGTATAATAAATAACAACGACTTTTTATCAATGAAATATACATGTTATAACCAAATCCAATCTATAGATTGATTTTCTTTCTTTTAAATTTATTTCTAAAGGCTTTACAACGGTATTGTATTGCTCTTCTATCACTCAGTTCCCTTTTGAGTACACAGGGTTCTCCACAAGGGGTTTTACCATGGAGGTGCGCCATGGTTAAATTTGTGTGCGCCATGGTTAAATTTGCTGCGCCATGGTTAAAATCCGCGCCCGCCATGGTTAAATTTTAGAATTTAAAACTTGCATTTTCAGAGATGACACCTGCAATATACTATCTGAGTAGTTAATTGTGTTTATACAACATGGTGTGAAGCCCCCAAGCGCACAGGGACAGGTACTAGTGCTAATTACCCACGGTCGATCAGCTGCGAATGTGCCGTGAAGCGTGAGAATTCATAGTTATCTACTATATAAACTACTGTTAACGGGGCTCTGTATTTTTGTATCACACGTTATTTTGTTGAATTCTAACTGTGTTCAGTTCACTACATAATAAAAGATTTACAAGAATTCAAAGACATACATGTAGTAACGATGTCTCGTTGTAGACACGCATCCGAGCCAGGGCAGTCGAAACTAAATAGTTTTTTTTAACGTCGGCAATTTTGATGATATTAGCCCAAAAATACTCTGTAAAAAATTCATATTCCTCTGTATTTAATCAATTTCCCATGCTATGTTTTTTAAGCTTTAACTTTATTATCGTTTTCGATAAAATGTGCATAGGACCTAAGTGTTTTTTAGAGTTACTTCCCGTTGTTATGAGACGTCGCGTGGCGCTATTTTTAGCACTGGGGCACGTGGAGAAGTAAACAAAACTTAGTGAAAAACGCATTATCTAGAAAAATAGAATGCTTAGAAAAAAAGGACACTTATCCAATTGTTCCTTTGTGTGTTTACTAAAAAAAATACTACCGATTCATCAGTTTTAGTCATATTTAAACAAAACATTTCATACAACAGGCTACAACAATTCTTACAATTATTAACTTCTGAATGATATTGCCCTGGTTAATGTATCAACAATTTTTTTTCAATTCCTTCGGAAGATTACTACAGTTTTGGGCAAATTCTGGTACATTTGTGAGGTAAAATACAGGATAAATCCTTTTCAATTTTAATTCTTATTTTTTTAACTTTAAAAACAGTTAGTTATTCCATTGTTTTGTGTTGCAATGGTAAAGTTTACAAATTGTAAAACCAGTCATTGATTAATGAAGATTAGGAAGTCTAACGCGCATTCGTGTTTTCGGTCACATTTTGTCTTCACGCAGCTTCCTCCATGGTTAAATTTTCAAATGTGGAGAACCCTGGTACATGTAATATTTTAGAATCGAAAATAAAGCTCGGATTCCGGGTTAATTTCGCATTCAAATCAGAGAATAAATTAAGAATATTTTTTATGTAAAATCATAAATGCCATTACAGACTTACACTACACAAGCAAACTTTAAACTTTGCATATACTGAAAGCGGTAACCAACGTAATCTTACATGTAGAAGTGGATATGGAAACTCAAAGTCTAAATATTTTTTTATGTGAAAAGCGTAGGTCTAGACGTCTGCGACATCATGGATACTACCTTCGCCTTTATCTCGAAAGTTCTATTTTTCCACTTACAAGTCAGAGTTATCTATCTTTGCTCATTCAATTATTGCATACACACTACAGAAAACGAAATGATTGACGGTACCTTTTAAAAAATCTCCAAAATGCAGAATCCGATTGAATAAATAATATATTTAGTAATTTTGTATACATCGCTGTAATGTATACTGCGTACAATATTTTTTTCTATAAAGTGCTTAGTTGACACAGAACTGATATTTTTTTAGATATAAATTTGTAAATCAATAACTGTCAATACAGACTAACATAACACAGCCAAATTTAAACAATATATATATACTGAATTAAGTAACACGTAAAAGAGAGAATATTGAATATCTGGAGAGTGTATATGTCTCTGACGTCATCGACACTATTTCCGCCCTTATTTCGAAAGTTCTATTCTCATTCACAAGTCAGAGTTATCTTTCTTTGCCTACCGTATACATACTACGTAAATAGATAAAATGATGGTACCGAAAATATACAAAATGCTGAATCTGATTTAAAAACAAATTATATATTTAGTTTTTGTAGAATAATTTCTGTTTTACATTAGAATATCTTGAAAAAATTTCTAAAAACAAAAAAATCAAAAATTGACCAAAAACAAATTCACTTCCGGTTCGGACAGGAAGTACTGAAAACACACGAAAACAACTTCAAAACAAAAGGAATATCACGATCTAATATTCCTGTAAATTTCGTATCTTTACCTCAAACCATTCCCGAGAAAAATGCCGGACAAAAGTCCATTTTAAAATTCGAAAATCCGCCATAACTTCGGACTGGAAGTGAATTTTTCAAAAAACAGAATTTTATATAAACTTCATATATTAACCTACTAACATGTGAAAAATTGTGAAAATCTATCCAGTCATCTCTGAGTAATCGCGCTCACAAAATTTGGGAGGAATAATAATAATAATAAATTAAATGATAACTAGAGCAAAGCTCGTTGCAAAGCATTGAGTAGGTCTTCCGCCCGGTTTTGACCGGAAGTGCCGGAAGTGACATCAACACAAGAAAGCAATGAGCTAAGTCTTCTCCAGTAACTTTATAATTTCAATTTTCCATCAAAACCTTCAAAATAAGCTATTTCTGGCTACTTCCGGTTTGACCGGAAGTGACAACAACGGACGGAAAATTAATTTTTATGCTCCCAGAGACATATGTTATTCAAAAACTTGTCAAGAACGGAAAAAATACGCTGTAACAAGTCGAGCGGACCCTTGTCACAAAATAAAAACTCCATTGTCAGGCATAACAAGTTTTTATTTCGGATGGCAACAATCAAACAACAACAACGAATGAGATGCTGACCATTCAGACAATCAATTGACCCAAAAAAAAAAGGGGGTGAACTTGTCTTGACTATACTTAATACAGTTTATTTATTTATTCTAGTATCTGCAAACAACCTTAGCTCTCGGACTCGAAGTGAAATAACTTTGCGGAAATACTTGCGTTAAAATAAATAATTATGAATTCATTTTAACATGCGTCAATCCGGACAG
>NW_026925745.1:0-10381 GCF_032062105.1 Saccostrea cuccullata
ATAAATATACAAGAAAACATAATTATTTAAAACATATCTAATGCTATTATTCTTCAAAGTCAATCTGGACCACCTCTCTGAAAAATAGAAAAAAATTATTTTATTCCTTAAAGTAAAAATACATAGAGCAATACAGAAGTTGATTTTCAAAAGAAAATTTATCCAGGATATTTAACGCATTTCAAAGCTAGTTCTTTTGTTTCACAATACTGTAGAATCACAAATTTTTGTGGGAATAAAATTTCGTTGATTTGTCACTTAAAATAAACTTGTGGACATTTTTTTTTTTAATTAACCCTATTCAAAATATAGTCATATAAAAATTTTTTGTGGGATTTAATTTCGTTGATGATCGTTAAAAACAAAATAAACAAATATTAATCCACACATATATTTGTGCTTTTACAATATTCATGTATTTCAAATATTGATAAATATATCAGTATAAATCTAATTTTCAGGAAATTAATTTCCAATAAATACATGTATATTTATGATTTCAAGAAATTTCTTATAGAATTCTTTCAAAAAAATCTATAAGTATCACCTGTATGTATTCCATTTCTTCTAGTGATAGGGGTAATCTGGCGTATCTTCTGGGTAGTTGTTGGTGTTCTAGAGTTGTTCCTGGACTGGCCACATTTGTCTTGTTAGAGGTGGATGGAGATCTTTCTGTTTCTTTTGTTTGGGAAATTGGGGTCAGTATTGCAGGGTTGGCTATTATAAAAAAAATTCTTAAGAGACAGCTTTGATACTTAATGAATAATTATAACGATCAATTCATGAATATTATAATTTTGATTCTCATGTTTTTAGAACATTTGATCTAGTGAAAAATAATGTTCTTACCTGTGGTCTGTTTTCCAGCACGAAACTTTATGAGTGGAATATGTGGCTTCACTGTCTGTTAAAAAAAATTGTAGTTTGAAAACACAATGACCATAGTGAGCATTTATTTCTTTTTGCATATTATAGAACTATTATTTCATATGTGTGATGATACTTTAAGATAAACCTATGCTTCATCCATGGGTAGGTGCTTTATCAATATTACTTTTAGTTTTGCTTCAAGAATTAAATTCATCATTTTATTGTGAAAATTCTTGCCTTACAGAAGGAATGATGATGAGCAAAACTTTCATTAAAGGCAAAAAAAAAACTTTACCTCAAGGAACTTTAAAAAGTCATTCAAGTGTCAATTTTTATAAATTTATCTGTACTTGCTACTGTGTAAACGGATACCCCCCTCCCAATTAAATAGTTTTAAAGACCCAATTTTTTTACCGTACGGTTACCTGAGGAGGGGGAGTGGTCTAGGTAACAGTGGTGTTATTTACCTGGAGACCCCCAATACCCAAAATGTCAAAAATCTATATACACGTAGCATTACACAGGAAGTCTGTGTCTGGTGATCAGGGTCAATATTCCGTGTTTCGTGTCTACATTTGAGTGAAACTACTTGAAATAATTGAAATATTTCAATAAAAAAAATTTTTATAAATACTTTCAGTGATATATAATGAAGAAAAAAATTATATACAGAAATATCGTTTTTATATTATTTTAAAAAATGACAAATTAAAGAAAAGAACACAGTGTAAAACTAGAAAGTAAACATATCTTTTTAAATTAAACTTGTGTAAATATCAAAATTTAAAAAAAATAAAATATTCCAATCATAGGTAGGCCTGTCCGTCGTGTGAACATACAATGTACCGTACCGCGATAGGAATATTGCCTTCGTTCTGATCAACAATAGTGTCGAAAATATTCACCATTTCCGGGTGTTCGTGTGTTTAAATTTTTTTTTATTGTTTGCAAGATTTCTTTTATACTTTTAAGAATTGATATTTGGCTGTATATATACACTTTTTAATTTCGAATATTGGGTATTGACAGATGTAAGGAAATTCGAACTAAAAGTTACAATCTCGAAACTCCTAGCTATTTTCATTTCAGAACTTTACAACGGAACATGGTATAGATTGTATTCATATATACGTAGATAAAACATGGGATAAATGCTTTTTTTTTATCCGTGCCGTTTGTGCTAAATATCTTTTCTTATTTATCATATTTCAATTTTAATCGGCAATTAGCGTTTCTGTGCACGGACTGGTCTAAATTCTACAGAGCAGATATCTTGGACGACATATCGCCTAAAATACAATATAGCCGTTGAGATTAAAAGCAAATATTTTATGAAGTCATGTTTTAATTATCTACTCTCAATTGTTTTTAAAATAAAATTTTACCAAGATTCTTTTTTTAACCCCCGTGTATACAAGGCGGCTACATAAAAGTGTTTGACGCGTGACCAGGCAATCGTTTTCAAAGGACATAAACTCAGACTATCGGTAGCTGACCTGTCAATCAAATCAGAAGCTATTGTTTTTTTAATGATTGACAGGCGGTAAATTATTGATCTTGAATCCGGTTGATTTTGGGGGCGTTAACATAAAATTGGGTGTTTAATGAGAAACATAAAGCCTACTAGTTATCCGTCCATGGAAGGCTATTTTAAAAGGTTTTGGTGAATGTTTCGTTGCGGAAGAAGTACAAGAATGTTCGACCAACTTAGGCACACAGTAAATTTTGAGAAAGCATTCTAAATATACAGAGAAATAAGTAAATTTTGAGAAAGCATTCTAAATATACAGAGAAATAAATAAAGAGATAGCCCACTAAAAATATACACTTTTTCGATGCGTGTCATAAATGTGTGGCAATGTAGCTCTTTGGTTGTCCATCCAAAATTATTTGTAAACCCAGCGAGCTACATTATTGAAGCTAGTTCTTTTTCTATATCCCAAAATATTTCTTGCAAATTGATAAAGAAGGATCCTCAAAACGCTATTCTAATTTTGGGGATAATTTTCTTTGTATTTCATCGGTATATATTGAAATAAATGGAACTTACTTGAAATGCCCTTGCAGTGGACGACGCCATAATACCAGCCATTTACATGCAGGAAACTGTACAGCGCTCACTTATTGTGAAACCGGATTCGTTGGAAAAAATTAAATCCGTGAGTTGAAATGTCTAAAAGTTTAGGTATAATCACACACATTTAAACCGTGTAAACTTTTTTTTCAAAAATAAATATGTTTCTTTTTATTTATTTACATTGGGGGGGGGGAGCCCTTTCCGTTATTTCTATTTTAAAATGATTTTTCCAAACCCAGAAAGCAATTCTTTTTTTTCAATTTATCTCGAATGGATGAGCAATCCTAATTCCTTCTTGCTAGAATCTTTAAAAAGGCTTTGTTTATATGTTTTTTCACAGGTTCGTTTTTGTAAGGAACTTCACATGTTAAAACTAAGCCAATTTATGAAAATCCCTTCGATAGTTAAGTCTTTCCCTCAATTTGAAAAAAGAACATTAAAGCTAATGCAAAATAATAAATGTGCATACATATACAATATGAGGTCATCTGACTTATCACTGATCATTTTTGATTGCAGTGGCGGATCAGAAGTTCATGTGGGGGGGGGGGGGTTTGAGGCCCAAAGGGCCAAATTTATTGGCCTTTTTTTTTTTTGAATGCCCCATTTTCAACTGGCCTTGTGCCACTTTGTAATGACCTAGAAAATTTTGTTATAAATGGTTCTATATGGTGCATTTTCCAGCATTTTGGGGGTATTTTTTGTAGCTTTTTTAAAGACCGATCACAAATTTTTAATAAAATGTTTTCAATCTAATTTAACTTTAACACAAGACTTTAGACTTTGCTTTAAAAAAAATGTTAAATCTGACAATTTTAGGAATGCAAGCAGTTGACTTCAAGTTGTGTTTACTTTAAATGCACTTACAATTAATTCCTATGTCAAGCTGACTTCCAAGATACAACTAATATACCAAATTTTTAAACACTAAAAAAATTAAAAATTGATTTCTTTCAGAATCCCTAACTTGTGCTTTTCAACTTACTTGAGTAGGGTGAATTCACCATGCATCGGATACCCTTGTACTTCAACAAGTTCTAGCGATATCGCTACCGACGGAAAATTATCAAAATGGTGTTTAACATTTACTTTGTGATTAAAATATCAATTTGGGACACAAATATATGCCCTTTATTTAGAAAATATCCTCAAAAATCGAGTTTTTAGGAATAACACAAAATTCACCATGGATCGGACATTGTTTACCATGCATCGGAGAAACGGTATTTTGCCGGAAAAATATCATACCTTTATAAGTGCTTTAAAATCCTTGATATGGATATATTTTTATCTTTTATCTAAGAATTAACCCTCAACTTAAATTTAATTGACGATATCGTTGCACAAATGTAGAACGATTCAAGAGACCTCACTCTGCCTTAAAAATGCTTTAAAATGCTTATAATGCGGTAATTCGCGCCTTTTTTTTTCATGGTTTATCATACTCTGGTTTGTAGAAATAAATTGAGTCAAATTCCAGACGTCATATATCGATAACTTTTATTTTGAATGAAAATATAGAGTTTTTATTTTCTTTTTCCGCAAAAAACAGCTCTCAGCTGGGTTCTGTATGAAAATGGTGTGCATCGGAAAGTGTCCGATGCATGGTTAATTTGTGTCCGATGTACGGAGAAATGAACATACTAGTGAAAACCAGCTCTTAAAAGAATTATACGAACATTGAAGTGAAATTTTTTTAGAATTTATGTAAAATTATCAATCTTTGACTTTATTCACCAAAGTCTGCCTCGTTCCGATGAAGTCGAATTTTAAGAACGATAACTCTAAAAATCGCAAAATCATAAATTTCTGGTTGTTCCCCTTTGATGATGTAAAATATGACGTAACTTCAAGGCCATTCTCGGGGTATTTTTATCACAACATAATAATAACAATCGGTATCATTAAAAAAATTAAGTCTTCAGCTTCAAGACAGAAACAAATAAATACACGGAACTCTTAAGTTGAAAGAGAGTTTATTGTCTAAAGTTGTCCGATGCAAGGTATGTGTCCGATGCATGGTGAATTCACCCTATATACTGTCAATATGAATTGGAATATAAACACACGTGTACAATTGATAAAATTTCAAACTGTCTTAACTGAAGAAAAAATTTCCATAAACTGGAGAATCTGTCAAAACTAGAGGGGTTTGCTAAGCCAACCTGGTTTTGTAAAAAAAAATATATTAATTTAATTTCAAAATGGTAAAAAAAAAACCTGAATAATATTTTATTCATAGTTTAAAAAACATGCTTTTTATCAGCAAAAGAATATTACTGAGCAGCACCGTAACTTTGCAGTTTTCTGTTGTTGGTACCTGATTACATTGTACCGTGACCTTGTAACTTCACTAGATGTGCACAGACTACCCAATGTCTGAGGCACACTCTCTGTTGATTACCTGTGTATTGTGTGTGCGTTCAACCGGAAAGTGATTTCCTGTTACGTAGTTGATGTATATTTCACAGTTGTACAGAACAATTGAAATGGATTCGTGTTTATTAGAGTCTTATCAATGCAACAAAATGATAAAATGACACTTGTAAAAAAAAAATCAATGAGCGGGGGGGGTTTTCCCGAACCCCCCCCCCCAAACCCCCCTGAATCCGCCCTTGGATTGATTCCATGTTCATCTTTCAAGGTATACAATATTTATATATATGTCAAAAAAAGTTGTGACCTTTTCTGCACATTTCTTACTAGGAATGTTTTGATTTCAATAAGCTGGCATTTTCACTAAGATGTGTAACATAGACCTTCTGATCACTCGTAAACCTGACATATTCAAGGTTATAATAATTCAGATGACGTTTCTGTTTACGAAACGCGAGATGTTATCATGGTTATATATGCTTTTCAGAAATATAAGAAGTTAAAGCAAAATCATTTCGGATATTTTAAAAATATTGACAAATATTAAAAACAATTATTCTTCGTGAATCAATCCTCGCCCCCCCCCTTTTTTTTTTAGAAGCACTGCATGTATGCTTGTATGTCTGTTCTTTCTCTTTCATTGTATTGACCCTTTCCTATTATTTGCATCTATATTTTGTATTTACTTGCATTTATGTACGTACATGTGAACTGCAGAATACCTTCCCCTCCCCCACTGAAATTTCTTTTATATAGAAATGTTAAAGACAAATCTGACATGATATTAAAATATATACTGTATGCGTATATGTCAAAATACATTGAATTGCAATTGGGTAAATGAAAAAAAGCAAGATTTGGCACTCGTCTTAATTTCAGACAATCAATATGTAATAGTTACATGATGACACGAGATGATGCATACAAAATATCGTTGAGTTATTGCACGCGAGGAGGCGTTAGCCTCCGAGTTTGCAATAACGAAACGATATTTTGTATGCATCATCGAGCTGTCAATCATGTAACTGATTTATCCCATGACCCTTCATTTGACCTTTTCCCATATTTGGTATTTTCTTTACATCAACTAATAAAGACTCTGAAACAGAACCACGTGATAGTCTTAACGCGAAGTGTCTTTGGTATCCAAGTAACGGATTTACAAATTTGGTAATTTTCATAGTACTGTAACACGTGATCAATTTCTTGAGATAATAATTCATTTGTTCGATGATCTAGCGAAAATGGCAGAAGGGGTCCAGCGTAAAGAATCGTCGTTTTTTCAGAAAGCCTACGACGAGGATAATTTTCAGATGTATGAACTCGGGCGATCGGATTTAAATGGCCCATGGGGCCAGCAGGACTTTATGACCGAAATTGAAACGGGAAAATTTTACGGAAAGGACTGAAAATACTAGATTCGGAAAACATATGTCGGCCATTGAAATAAGTGCGCTTAAAAAATCAAGAAAGTAAAACCACGAGCCGTAACACTTCATGGGCAGTCAACATGGTTCAAGTGTTCAACGACTGGAAATCTCAGCAAAACAGCAACTTGGTGAGTTTAAAATAATTCCCGAAATTATACTCACTAGTAAATACCAAGAACTTGCGTACTTTATATCACGTTTTATATCACGTTTTGTACACTGTAATTGAAGCCAGGTGCGCATATGGATTCCCCTACCCCCGAGGACTTTATATCCGATCTGTTCCGATATTCTACGGTACATGAGAGCAAGGTGTTCATTAAATGAACTTTTCAGAGGATGCCAGGAAGGAAATTGCTACTATTGAATGTTGGAATTCCTATCATGGGAGATGAAGTTATCCGCTTCGAGAATTATGCTCCGCCAGACCGTGTCGATGTCTTTTTTGTAAATATTTGTGCATTTTGATTTAAACTGTGTTATCTGTTTTGTTTAAAATAATATTTATTTTTCTCTTGTTTTTGTTAGTTCATTAAAATCTAGAAACGAATTTTGTCTCATTTGCATAGCTCCTCCTACATCCAGGGTATAACAGTTGGATATCATCAGCTTTATATCACATATGTGATATTTAATATATCACCACACTTATGTTGATATGAGAAATACACCCTTGCGAAGATCAAAGAAAAATCTGTCGGTTATGGGATAACAAAACGGTTTCCTTATATCGTCGAAGTCCACAATAAAGAGCAGGTTTTTAATTTAAAAATAGCGGTAGACTCTTTTATTACTGAAGTTGTCAATTTATTGTAAGTAAACTGACAGAAGGTTTTGTTTTCAGGTAATGGCGATCGTCAAGTGATAAGAATTTAATAAACTTTTCGTTATGAGGCTCTTAATTAAGATAAAGAAATCTGAATCAAGGAAAGTGAAAATATAAATAGAATTATTAATGTATTGATAAGAAAATTTTGATATAAAATACTCGATTTTTGATTTAGAAAATTAATTTGAGAAATAATTTTAAAAAACAGCAATTTCATGCGAGGATCTAGAGAGATCTATATACTAAATCGAGCAAAAGTGATTTTGGACCTTAGCGGAGCGGACATTTGTAAGGTAGCAAATGATATAAGTAAGGTGTTTACAAATGCAGCCATAGAAACATTTGGATTGCAGAAGAAAGTAACACCAGATAGTAAACAAAGTAAACCGTGGTTTAATAAAGATTGTAGAACTGCTAGGAAAAAATATCATTTAGCAAAAAGAATGCACAATAGACAAAAATCAGAAGAAAATAAACTAAATCTTACTTCCACGAGTAGAGAATATAAAAAGACCATGGATAAATGCATACAGAAATATAGAAATGATCTATCAGATAAACTAAAAAACTTACGCTCAACAAACTCGAAAGATTACTGGAAAATTTTAAACGCTTCCAATAAAGAACAAAAATGTGCAGTTGATATTGATGACATGTACAAATTTCTGAAAGATATCAATGAAAATGACTATGAAGAGCAAAATTCATTTCAAGATAATTCAGCACCTGTTGCAAATGAGATTAATGACATACCAGATATATCTGATGAGATTTTAAACTCTGTAATCAGTGAAGACGAAATAAGGAAGGCGGTTAAAAAAATAAAAAATGGTAAATCCCCGGGATTCGATAGTATTTTGAATGAACATATTTCATCAACATTATCTATATTTATGCCAGTTTATATTAAATTCTTTAACATGATATATGAAAGTGGACTTGTCCCAGAAGAATGGTTAATTGGTTTAATTAAGCCAATATATAAAAACAAAGGCGATCCCACAAAGCCTGATAATTATCGCCCCATTACTCTCCTAAGCTGCTTAGGAAAAGTGTTCACACGTATTCTTAATAACAGGTTGGAAGATTATGCAAATGAAATTGATTTATTGAAAGAAAATCAAGCTGGTTTCAGGAAATACTATTCTACACTAGATCATATTTTAACATTACAGTTTCTATCAAATATTTTAATGCAAAGTAAGAAAAAATTATTCTGTGCTTTCGTTGACTTTAAACAAGCCTTTGATACTGTATGGCGGAATGGTCTTTGGACCAAGTTACAAATTAATGGAATAAAAGGCAAATGTTTTCAATATATTCAAAATATGTATAAAGGTATTAAGTCTATGGTGAAAATGAATGACATGTCCACAGAATTTTTTAGCTGCAATGTAGGAGTAAGACAGGGAGAAAACCTCTCGCCATTTCTATTTTCCATGTATATAAATGATCTTGAAGATTTTCTACTTAACAAGAATGTTGTAGGCTTGCAAAGTATTTCAAGTACTATTGAGAATGAATTACTAATGTATTTTAAACTGCTAGTACTTTTATATGCAGATGACACTGTTATTATGTTATTACAACATGCAATTAACGAATTTCAAAAATATTGTTTGCAATGGAAGTTGAAAGTTAATGTCGAAAAAACGAAGATCATGGTATTTTCAAAGGGTCCAATGTTAAAAAGAAAATTTTATTACGACAACTTAGTTATTGAAAACGTTAAAGAATTTAAATACCTAGGCGTTGTATTTTCACGCTCTGGTTCCTTTTGTAAAACAAAAAAACACTTATATGAACAAGCTCAAAAAGCGATGTATGGAATTATAAGAAAAATTAGACAATTCAAATTACCAGTTGACTGTCAATTTGATCTTTTTGATAGAGTTGTAGTACCAGTCTTACTATATGGCTCTGAAGTATGGGGCTACGAAAACCTTGATATTGTAGAACGTTTACACTTGAAGTTTTTAAAGCATGTATTTAATTTGAAAAGTTCCACGCCATCGTACATGGTCTATGGTGAAACAGGTCGCTTTCCTCTGTACATCTCGGTATACTGTAGAATGATTTCATTTTGGGCAAAGCTTTTTTCAGGCCCACAAACTAAAATTGTAAATGTTTTATACAAACATATTGTAACAAGTCGAGCGGACCCTTGTCACAAAATAAAAACTCCATTGTCAGGCATAACAAGTTTTTATTGAGGATGGCAACAATCAAACAACAACAACAAATGAGATGCTGACCATTCAGACAATCAATTGACCCGAAAAAAAGGGGGGGTGAACTTGTCTTGACTACACTTAATACAGTTTATTTATTTATTCTAGTATCTGCAAACAACCTTAGCTCTCGGACTCGAAGTGAAATAACTTTGCGGAAATACTTGCGTTAAAATAAATAATTATGAATTCATTTTAACATGCGTCAATCCGGACAGTCCCTAAATATCTATATTCTAAATCTGTACTAAATATCTCCAGCAATCAACTTTATTACTGCCTAACTTACAAAGACACTATGCGTAAATTATCCCGAACATATGAATATTCCTAAAATGACTTTATTTTCAGCTTAAGCAAATCCGAACAAATACTGCCAAATCCGGACAACCCATTCCGGACAAGAATAACCTATGTGAACTTAACTGTATGAACTATTCTGGACATCCGAACAAACGATCCGGACAACTATCAAAATATAATTCTGTCATAAACTATAACCAATTAACTTCTGAACTTGGAAACAACTAATAGAAATGTTCCGGTCATAAGTCCTAATTAATAACTC
>NW_026925746.1:0-10516 GCF_032062105.1 Saccostrea cuccullata
ACACAAGCCAGTTGGCTGTACTGTCCCCTTGTACCTCAACTTAATCAATGATCATAAGTTATCAGATATCATATTGATAAAATAAAACAGACTGTCTTTCTTTTGGCAACATTATTATTATTTTCTAACAGAACATCATTTATCAATAATACTTGTATAATTCTTTAGTCAACTGACCAGTTAATTACAATATTTACATTGATTATCTATTATAATATAAACAAGTAACGGGAGGTAACTCCTCCAACCATTTCACTACTACATGAGAGTCGAAGTAGCTTTTTACATTTCATGTATCCTCATGTTAGAATGGTTTAATCAAACGCTCAGCTGCCTCCATAAACCCCTACTCGCCAAATGGCGGAGTTGACAGAGACAGCCGCCATTTTGGACCCGCTTCAGATTTTTGAATGCAAATATCTAGACTTTAGATTTATCAACATTCAAACAAATTAAATAGTAAGCATTATAAGGAGGGCTTCTATTACCATACCAAATAAAAATGAAAATTAAATAAGAACATACAGGAGTGTGACAAACGTTCCACCTAGGCAAGAACACGTGTTTACATGATGTCGTCGGACATAATTTACCAAAGTTAATATCATTGTTGGTGAATAAACCTTCCATGACATATTCAGTCCAGGGCATATGTTTATCCCTGGTTTGGATTAAAACAGTACACTTGTGGCATTTTTTCCCCATCAGTAGCAGTAGTTCTAGTAATAAACTGACTTGAGTAGACTTAATTACTTTTGTTAAAGACAAGCAGGGCATATGTTTATCTCTGATTTGGAATTTTTCATCTAGTTGTATATTTATGACTCTTGAATTCATTTTGTACATGATAAGACATATGTTTATTCCTATCTGTTTATATGTGTAGAAGTGTTACATGTGTATACAGACATTCAAAAGGACAAGCAGGGCATATGTTTATCTCTGCTGTCTTAATTGTACAATTACTTTTTAATTTGACAGGTATAACTGCACTTTGCCCCTTTGTTTTGCTTTTTTCTTGGGGGCTGAATTTGATTAAATTTAATTTAAAGTTTAAATTTAATCAAGTACATGGCGGTTTCAGACCACAAGAATGTTTGATATATTATGTAATCAATTACGCAATATATTATGTAATCACGATTTACATATTAATCATATTCATAATTCGGTTTCATTCTGCTGTGAATTTTTGATACAGATAATAAGTTGTTTATTAATAATTTTCTGGATTTTATGATCAATTATTACATAATTAATTACAAGTATTTTCTACAATTAAAGTCACATTAGTGGCAAAGTGCAACATACCTAAATGTATTGTTGTTTATGAGAATGGAGAGTGAAGGCGGTTTCTTGAAAATCTTCGATAGTACAATAACTGTGAGTTGGGTTCTTGATATACACGAAAATATTAATGATCGAAAAGTTCCATAAACTTGTTATTATGTCAAAATGAATTTGCATTGGCAATTCTACATAAATGAATTTTAAGTTTTACTTAAAATATTTTATGTACATTGGAATGCTCTGCGTGTAGGAGTTATGCGCTTGCATTATCCTTGGAAATTTTTTGGGTGTGTCCAAATTAGGTGAGGCAGATGCAAGCGATTCTTGGAAATGTAAACATTTAGTAAACGCCCAATGAAAATCGTTCGCGGTAAAAAATCTGGACCCGGTCGTCCAGAAAGCATCATTTTTCAGTTTCTTTTAGGACGCCGTGAAAAGTACATGTGTGTTGGATAGCTTCAAATTATTTTACACCGCCTCCACCCCGCCACCTTTTCCTTTTTTAGGATGTCTAATTCTAGCTTTATCTTCTTTTATTGATGTTTAATGTGTTTTACGTCGTTTCGGTTTCAGACCCCAAGAATGTTTGATATATTATGTAATCAATTACGCAATATATTATGTAATCACGATTTACATATTAATCATATTCATAATTCGGTTTCATTCTGCTGTGAATTTTTGATACAGATAATAAGTTGTTTATTAATAATTTTCTGGATTTTATGATCGATTATTACATAATTAATTACAAGTATTTTCTACAATTAAAGTCACATTAGTGGCAAAGTGCAACATACCTAAATGTATTGTTGTTTATGAGAATGGAGAGTGAAGGCGGTTTCTTGAAAATCTTCGATAGTACAATAACTGTGAGTTGGGTTCTTGATAGTACACGAAAATATTAATGATCGAAAAGTTCCATAAACTGGTTATTACGTCAAAATGAATTTGCATTGGCAATTGTACATAAAAATAAAAAATACTGAAAAACAAAAAAGTTAGAAAATACGATTTTTTTTAAATTTGCATCTCGTAACTACCGAAGTATGACGACGCACGAAAAGGCGATTCTGCAATCCACAAAGTCATGATCTATCATCTCCAATAAGTCTCCAGTTCATATCTTCATCCATTTTCGATAAAAGTGCGCGACAAAATCGCATTTTAAAATCAGGAAATTGTCAATAACTTGGCACCAGAAGCGAATTTTCAAAATTTCTCTATGGATGTAACAACTTCGTATAATGACGCATTTTTTGTGAAAGTTTCATGAAAAACTGCTGAATAGTTTTCGAGAAATCGTCTGCACAAAATTTTGTCAAAAAAAAGAATAATAATAATAAGAATAATAACTAGAAAAGAAACTCGTTGCGAGCAACGAGAGGTCTTCCGTCTGATTTTGAAAAAAAAAACCCCGCAAACTTGAGCTGAAAAAAGTTATCAAACTTCTTATGGAAACAAAATGGGATTAAACCCGAATTCCCAGCGTAAAATGCAGTGCGCTTACATTGTATTACGCTATTGAACCTAGCTCTAAATGTATTTGTATATGTATATTCTGCAACAGTACATCTGTCATAGAATAATGAAAGGCGAATCACTATTCTTAATTTTGCATCAAACGCCACTGGTAAATCTTCGCACTTTTTCTTTTGGAATGTTCCATTTGATAGGTGTGATAGCTTCAATGGAAAGAAAAAAAGAACGTTCTTATAGCTAAAATAGCAAAGTGAAGACAGTATAATTAACACATTTTACAAATTTCATATTGTATATAAGCAAGTAACACTAAAGCAGTGAAACAACTTTTTCACTGCTTTAGTGTTACTTGCTTAAATGCATTTTTAACTTTTTAAAATTTCCTGTTTTCCCCTAAGTGAACTATCCCGATTAGCTAAGCTTTCATGAAAAGGTTGAAATGTTTTGCCGAAAAACATGTGTCGCCCGAAGACAGTCAATGAATCGGATACCATTTATGCTCAATAACTTGAATCAGATCTTTGAGACAAGAATGTTAATATAAACTTCATTTAGCGATCTTTTAAATAACTTTTCTCTTATTTTGTCTTTTCTATTATTTTCATATGACACAAGTGTGCATGTGAAAAACAGATTGTAATTTTTCATACTATATTCATTGATATTGTTTCTAGAAAAACTATTTCCTGTAACTGATTTAAGATCTCTTTTCACGTTTGCAAATCAGAGTTTACCGGTAGTAGGTATCGAATTTCATTTTCACATTTAGTCTTTTCTTTTTCTACTTTGAGAACCAGCCAAAACCAATTATAGATGACATTTAAGAAGAACATAGTTCGACACAGAATTGCAACGTAACTACGACGTGACAATCCAAGTATTCCTTTACGTTTTATTTTTCCTTGTCTTACTTTCGTACAAGCAAACGCTCGGATGACTCCGTAAACCCCTATTGCAAAATGTCAGAGTTGACAGAGACAGCCGCCATCTTGGACCCGCTTCAGATTTTTGAATGCTTATATCTAGGGTTTCGATTTATCAATATTCAAATAAATTATATAGTGAGCATTACAAGAAAAATTTCTATTTACATACCAAAAATGAATGAAAAATATTGAAAAACAAAAAAGTTAGAAAATACGATTTTTTAAATATGCATATCGTAACGAGCGGAATTATTGACGACGCACGAAAAGGCAATTCTGCAAACCAGAAAGTCACAAACTATCCTCTCCAATAAGTCTCCAGTTCATATCTTTAGTCATTTTCGATAAAAAGGGGCGACAAAATTGCATTTTAAAATCAGGAAATTGTCCAATAAATTATCACTGGAAGCCGAATTTTCCACAGAAGCGAAATTTTATATAAAATTCATATAATGACGCATAATTCCTGTAAATTTCAGTGAACACGGCTGAATAGTTCTCGAGAAATCGCCTGCACAAAATTTTGGGAAAAAAAAGAATAATAATAAGAAACAGTAGAATCATTATAAGGTCTTCCGTGAAGACGGAAGACCTTAATAAGAAACAATAGAATCACTATAAGGTCTTCCGTGAAGACGGAAGACCTTAATAATAAGAAACAATACAATCACAATATGTTTCCCAACTTGAAGACGGAAGACCTTAATAATAATAATAATAATAATAAGAAACACAGTAAAAACAATAAGTTCCCCAACTTCATAAGGGGAATGTCCTAATAATGAAATAGAGTAAAAACAATATGTTCCCCAACTTTTCTCTGGTATAACTAGATGCGTTCTTGTTGCTAGAGCAACAAGCGGTCTTCCGACCGACTTTTCGTTAGAGATATAAGCTGCCTCATCCAATTTCAGAATTTTTTTTGTTTACGTTCATTTACAGCAGTCTCTCAACATATATCATGATTATTACAGGTAAACCTCAAAATGTCTTTAAATATAGCTTTTAAAAATCGGCAAAATATTTTATACATGTTATGAAAGTGAGAAAAGGCATTTGCAATTGAAAAATGACAGCAACAAAGAAAAAATTTGATGAGAACGCCTTGTACTTGTAAGGTGTGGATTCGAACCCCCGACAGTGGGACAAAGTTTGAGTGCTCGGTGATCTGTTTCAATATATGCACGCATCAAGACACGGAAAACATATTTAGAATTCTCATTAGACACACTATAAACCCTGTAAATCCTAAAGAAAAATATCGAAAAACAAAAAAGTTGAAAAATTGACTTTAGATATATTGTGATATAACGTTTCAGAAAGCATCCAGACTGTAATATGAAGAAAATTATCATGGCTAAATATGACTCACCAAGTCTCTGGTCATTAGCTAGCTGTTTATTCACAGATTTCAGATAGCCATCCCGTTTCCTGAAGAAAAATGATGGACAATGAGACCCCCTGAAAATCACTAAATCACGGAAATCTCAAAACCGGAAGTGACGTCATCAAAAAAAAAAATTATATATCAGGTTCGTTTGATGTTCTATCAGTCCTAAAAGTTTCATGAAAATCAAACGAGCCGTTTCCGAGAAATCGTGTACACAAAATCGGTAAGAAAAAAAACAATAATAATAATGAAAATAGTGGAAAAGAAACCTAGGAATAACTAGTTCTAATTGTAACGGGGACCGTTACAGATGTTCCCCAAACGCTCCCCAACTCCCTTTTTGTGCCAATTTCCTTTCAAACTTTTTTTTAATATGCTCAGTATCGCAGGATTTCATAAAAGAATTTTAAAAGCTACAATGATATCGACTTTTTGTCATTTAACGCATTACACGCAAACGCACGTGCATGCACATGCAAGGTGATCATGGCATGTTGTCTAAACTATTAACATATCTTTATATTCCAAGAATTAATAAAAAGTCATAAAAAGATGAATGTTACCGCTTTTCAAATACATTGTTCATTTTTCGCATTGCGCAAGCGCAAGTACATGCAAGCACGTACTTGCATTCAATTTTGATAGTAGTGTCAGGTAGGATTCAATTATACCTATTCATATTTTCACGTGCAAGCACGAGCATACACGAGCATGGTGACTATACCTTCTTGTAGAAGTTCATTACATCTATCTATGTTCTAAATCCCACCCCGTTTGGTTGTAAACCAAGGGAGTTATAGCTGTTTAAAGTTTAAGCCAATCAGATTGCAGCGCATGTACACGCACGTGCATGGTGACCATACCTTCTTGTAGAAGTCTATTACATCTATCTATGTTCTAAATCCCATCCCCGTTTGGTTGAAAACCAATTGAGTTATAGCTGTTTAAAGTTTCAGCCAATCAGATTACAGCGCACGTTCACTCACATGTATGCATGTGCATGGTGACCAAACTTTTTGTAGAAATCCACTATATATATCTACTGTATGTTCCAAATCCCATCTTGTTTGGTTGAAAACCAAGGGAGTTATAGCTGTTTAAAGTTTCAGCCAATCAGATTGCAGCGCACGTACACACACGTGTATGCATGTGCATGGTGACCATACATTCTTGTAGAAGTCCATTATATATATCTATGTTCCAAATCCCATCCTGTTTGGTTGAAAACCAAGGGAGTTATAGCTGTTTAAAGTTTCAGCCAATCAGATTGCAGCACACGTACACGCACGTGTATGCATGTGCATGGTGACCATACCTTCTTGTAGAAGTCACTTACATATATCTATGTTCTAAATCCCATCCTGTTTGGTTAAAAATCAAGGGAGTTATAGCAATTTGAAGTTTCAGCCAATCAGATTGCAGCCCACGTGCATGCACGTGTTTTCATGATCATTGCTATATATCACGTTGTAGGATATCCTAATGCATGGCTATGTACAAAATTTCAAAGGATTTCGTCAAAAAGTTTCAGCCAATCAGAGCGAAGCGCACGTGCATGCGCGTGAGATCTTGCTATTTTGACCATGTCATCTTATCTATACTACTAATATATCCTTAAATTAAGAGTTTCAAAATGTTATATCAAAAAATAGAAAAGTTACGACAATATACATGATATTGATCATTTCACGTGTTGCACGTGCCCGCTCTTGCAAGCACGTGCGCGCAAAATGACCTTCGTTCGGCAACTCTACATAACATGCCTACTGACCCTAAAAAGGTTTAACCTAAGTCGGATGAGTAGTTTACAAGATCACTCGAGGACAAAATTTTCCTAGGAAGATTGATTGATTGATTTAATAGTATTTAACGTCCCTCTCCAGAATATTTCACTGATATGGAGACGTCACCATTGCCGGTGAAGGGCTGCAAATTTAGGCCTATGCTCGGCACTCAGGGCCTTTGAGCAGGGAGGGATCTTTATCGTGCCACACCTGCTGTGACACGGGGCCTCGGTTTATACGGTCTCATCCGAAGGACCGCCCCATTTAGTCGCCTTTTACGACAAGCAAGGGGGTACTGAGGACCTATTCTAACCCGGATCCCCACGGGGTTCCTAGGAAGAAGAAAAATAATAATAACTAGATGCGTTCTTGTTGCTGGAGCAACAAGCAGGTCTTCCGACCGACTTTTCGTTAGAGTTCTATGCTGTGTCATTCTAGGAAATAGATTTCAGAGAGCATTTTTTGTTTACGTTTATTCATAGCAGTCTCCCCACATTACATTATAATTACAACAGGTACATCCCAAAATATCTCTAAAAATAGCTTATAAAAATCGGCAAAATATTCCATACATGTTGAAAAAGAGAGAAAAGTCATTTGCAAATGAAAAAAGGCAGAAACAAAGAAAAAATATTTGAAACGCCCCCAGCGGGATTCGAACCCTCGACAGTGGGACAAAGTTTGGTTCGGTCATATCTTTTCGATATATGCACGCATCAACATATTGAACATATGTTTAGAAATCTCATACGGCATTCTATAAACCCTGAAAAAACTAAAGAAAAATATTGAAAAACAAAAAAGATGAAAAATTGCACTTTTAGAATTCACTTCCGTTTGCGACCGGAAGTGCCGACGACAAAAAATAAATGTCGTTGCCCATAATGGAGTTCGATGTTCTATCACCTCAGTGAGTTTCACTTTCATATCTTTAGCCGTTCGCGAGAAAACTGCTGGACAAAATGCCTTTTAAAAAAAAACAAAAATCCCCCAAAATCGCGAACGAAAGTGAATTTCGAAAAAATGAAAAACACGTCTGGAGATATTATAATGTTGCATCATCCCTGTAAAAATCTTCCAAATCCATCCACGCACAGCTGAGATATCGCCCTAACTATGAAAAAAAGAATAATAATAATAATAATAATAATAATAATAATAATAATAATAATAAAAAACAGACGAATAACAATAAGGTCTTCCGAAGGAAGTCGGAAGACCTTAATAATAATAATAACTAGTGCTAATTGTAACGGGAACCGTTACAGATGTTCCCCAAACGCTCCCCAACTCCCTTTATGTGCCATATTCCCCGTAAGCCTCATTAAATAAGACAAACTCTGTGCATTTTTGAATTTAACAACGTTTTCTCAGAAGGATACCAATATTCAAATTTTAGCATTGCACTCAAGTGAATGCATGTGCGTTATGACCATATCATCTTGTCTACACTAGGCCTATCTATATATTTTGATATACTGTATATTAAGGCATTCAGTTCAAAAGTAATAAAAATAACTCATTCAAATGTATTTTTAATTTTATCGTTCCAAATGCACGCACATCCGTGCACGTGCATGATGACCATACCTTCTTGTAGGAGTCTCTTACATCTATCTATGTTCTAAATCCCATCCTGTTTGGTTGAAAAACAAGGGAGTTATAACCATTTCAAGTTTCAGCCAGTCAGATTGCAGCACACGTGCATGCGCGTGATTTCATGAATTTTTTCTATATCATATTGTAGGATATCCGAATTCATGACTATATTTTAAGTTTCAAAGAATTTCGTCAAAAAACAAAGGAGATATAGCCATTTAAAGTTTCAGCCAATCAGATTGCAGCACACGTACATGCGCGTGATTTCATGAATTTTTTTCTATATCACATTGTAGGATATCCTAATTCATGACTATATTTTAAGTTTCAAAGAATTTCGTCGAAAAACAAAGGAGATATAGCCATTTAAATTTTCAGCCAATCAGATTGCAGCACGCGCACATGCGCATGCTTTCATGAAAATTCTTATATATCATGCTGTAGATCTTCATAAGGTACGATTATGTTCAAAATTTCAAAGGATTATGACGAGAAACAAGAAAGATATTGAGACTTTAGTTTCAGCCAATCAGAGCAAAGCGCACGTGCATGCGCGTGAGATATTGCTATTTTGACCATGCTATCTTGTCTATACTACTAATGTATCATTACATTATGAGTTTCAAAAAATTTCATCAAAAAATAGGAAAGTTACGGCAATATCCATTATATTGGTCATTTTACGTGTTGCACTGCGCGCTTTTCAACACGTGCACGAAAAATGACCTTTTTGGCAACTCTACATAACATGCCTACTAACCCTAAAAAGGTTTCACCTAAGTCAGATGTGTAGTTTACAATATCACTCGCGGAAAAGATTTTCACAGGAATAAAAATAATAATAACTAGAAAAACCGTTGCAAAGCAACAGGGGTTTCCAAATCTTAGCAATAAGCAAAAAGTGAAATGTTCAAATGTCAACTTTGCTACCATTTTTAATTCTTTGACTCAAACAGCAAAAACTCTTTCTTAAAGTCTGATTCTGGAGTGAGCACAAGGATAAACAAGGATAAATAATCCAATGGTAATTCTCCAACACCATTGAAACTGTACCTACAAAATTTATTCCTCATATTTTGACTTGAGACATATACTATCACCTATATGCAATCATATTAGTGAAGTGTTTTATGCTACGGATATATCATGTTTTGATATATATAGCTAAAAAAATGCTTTAAAAACATTTACACAGTAAATTAGATAGTATTATAATAGTAAGAAATCCCAATGTGTTCCTGATAAACTATCTCCATTTTTTGTAGGTCAGAAAAAACCCAAAACTTTTACAAAAAATCAAAGGGATGTGTTGTGCAGACCTCCACTGGCAAATGCTGGTATCTCAATAAGAGTGTAGAAAAGTTCTCTGAACAGGACATTCAACAAAGAGATCTCTTTATAAAAGCACTGCCCTTCATATGAACAAATTTTATTCCCCTACACTAAAAATCTTGTGCCAAGTTTAATTAAAATTTTGTGCCTGTGGGTTTGAGAAGAACATGAAATTTTGATGAATTTAATTCAAAGATGATAATGGGTGACTTTTATTTAAAAAAAAAACTCAGCATTAGCTCATATATTTTTAAATTATACAGATTTAGTACTTTGTTGACTTTTAAATATGATTGGACATCTCTTTGATGTTATGTTTGAAACAACATGTACATGTCCTTTGTGCTGAAAAATGCACATATGTTAATGGTGTAGTTGTTTGTGCCAAGATAGTAACTTTCCTTCCATAATTCTGTAAAAATACATATATAATATCTTTTGCTGCTGAAGACAGAGCTTTATCATCTTAACCATTAACATTGGTATGCCTTCCCTTAGAAATGGAAGACCTTAATACAGGTCTACGTAAACATACAAGATCTACACATTTAAAAAGAACATTTATTCCAAACTAAACATACTAGATTCTGTAAAAAAATCTATTTCTCTTGAAAAACTGAAAGCAGTTGATATATTCATATTTGTCAAATTGTGGATTTATGTCTTTTTCTCAAATCAAAATTCAATACTATATTTAAAGTCATCTTCCTAAA